>NC_132887.1:1758819-2038819 GCF_030463535.1 Salminus brasiliensis
TTGGCTGCCCACGGCTCTGTGTGTGTGTGCTCACTGCCCCTAGTTCACTAGTGTGTGTGTGTTCACTACCACAGAGGGGTCAAATGTGAAGGCCGCATTTTGCTGTACATAGTACAGTGACAGATACATGACCTGCACCTTTACCTTTTTACCTTTAGTAGGCAGGTGGTTGTAATGTTATGGCTGTATTTGAAAAAGCTCAGTGTGGTAAACCTGTACAAGTGGGGACAAGTGAGTGGGGCAGAGCAGGTCCACTCACTCCTCTGATCTGTCGGCAAACAGCGTCCTTTCAGAACAAACAGAACCTCCTTCATAATCAATACAACACGCTGCCCCTCTCCTCGGGCTCCTCACACACACACACACATACACACACACTGAACAGAGCGTTTGTTATACCCCTCCGTCCACGCAGGTCACCCGCAGGTATTCAGCCCATTTGTTCGGTGTGTTTGGTCACAGCTGTTTCTGCTTCAGAAAGGATGATAAGCGAGCGCTGGTGGATCCTTGAAGCATGGTGACCGCAGGACCACAGAATCACAGGACCCCGACTTACAGAATAAATACAGGTTCTGCTGGCAGGGAGAAAGAGCACTTAGACACTACGGTACTGTGCAGAAGTCAGAGCACCCTTCCATTTTAAATTTCATTTGGCTTCAGGAGGAAAAGCACAAACACATATTTAACCCTTTGATACCCAGGTTTATTCTTTTGTTTTGGTTTTATAGCCTCTTTGTTCAGTATCCATTATGAATTATTCAGAATGTACTGTGAATTATTAAATATATACTAGATGCATATTTATTCAGGATCTACTATGACTTAAGTATTCAGTAAGAATTATACACTATGAATTATTTAGTATCTAAAAAGTATTGAGCCTCATTTGTTCAGAATTTATTCAGAATTTAATTTATTCAGAATCTACTATGAATTATATCAAATCTAGTATGAATTATTCAGTATGAATTATACTCACTACAAAATATTCAGAATCTACTATGAATTGTTTAGTATTCAATTTGACCACTATGAATATCTACCCTACCCACTACGAATTATTCAGCATCTAAAATAAACCATTACATTTCCACTATGAATTTTATTCAATATTCACTATAAACTATTCAGTATCCACTATGAATTTATTCTGTACCTATGACAAACCTTTCAGTATCCACAAATAATTATTTAATGACTACTATGAACCATTCAATACCCACTGTGAATTATTCAGTATCTGCTATGAATTGTTCAGTATCTGCTGAATTTTTCAATATCCACTATAAATGATTCAATATCCACTATGAACTATTCTGCATCTATGACAAACCACTCAATATCCACTATGAATTATTTAATATCTACTATGAACCAATTCAATATCCACTGTGAATTATTCAGTATCTGCTATGAATGATTGAATTACTACAATTTAATCAGAATCTACTATGAACTATTGGATATCTACTATGAACAACTTAATATCCACTATGAATTATTCAGTATCTGCTATGAATGATTCATTCGTATGATTTATTATTCAATATCTACTATACTTTGTTTAGAATCTACTATGAATTATTCAGTATCTACTGTGAATATGCATCTTGCATTGTTTGGAGGCCAGCAACTGAAGCCAAGGACCAACATTCAGAAATTTAGGGTTTATATGTTTAACAGAAAACAAGAAAGGATCCTCAAGAACCTGATCTACGGTCAGATGATTAGAGTGTACCTTTATTACAGCCTGTATTACATAGATATGAATATGAGTCACACATCACTCACATGTTCATGGTTTCTCTGACTGAATAAAACCATGAGAAGCTCTTTCTGATCCAAACTGTGCTCAGAATGCACTCGCCAAAAAACACAGTGCATCCAACAAGAACGAAAGCTTCGGCCACCTGCAATAAACATACATTGCTTTTCCGTGAAATTTTTATTTTTGAATGATAAATATGTTATGAATATAATAAAATGAACATAATATCCCTCTTAAGAGACACAACAATATTAAAATGAGCTCAATGGCACAAATAGCTGTTTTTTTAAGCCTCGTCATTACAGGCCTATATACAGTAACTGCTTTAGACAGCTTAGTGCACTTGCAGAAGGCAGCGTCAGTGCAATCGCTGATGGCTGTGCTGTAAGTGACACTGGCTTGGCCGTACTCTGGCTGTGAGCCAAATGGAGCAGTGGATAATAAATGATGATTCATTAGACTGGCTGAAATGAGAGGAGGCTGAACGGCCTCAGTCTGAGATCCAGCACTGTGAACAATAACTACACACACGTCTGATTCTGTACACAGCTTGTTGGAGCAGCACTGAATGCATTCACAAGGTCAACTGATGCTCGCTTTAAAGCTCTTTAAACGGTGGAAACCGAAGACGCTTAACTTTTAGGGCCTGGAAGAAGAAGAGGAGATACTTTAATAGGATCTGAATTTGATGGAGAGTTAGTGTTGTGTCTACAGCTTGGTCTTTAAACTTTTTGCCAGGTTTGTTATTTTTTTATTAAACATCAAAACCGACTCAAACACGGCCTCAAATTAATTATTCTCATAATTATACAATGATAGAGAGAGAGAGAAAGAGAGAGAGAGAGCTGTACTGTGAGCTATTGGCGCTGGTCTGCTGCGGTTGAAAGCCAGAGACCAAGGCCAAGGAGATCAATACACTAGCACCAATATCTCCATGCAGCTTGACCTCAAGTGGGTTCCTGGGTTTATACCACAATTTTATTACTAGGAAATATAATATTTATTATCAAGAAAGTTATTATTTACATCTTTTCCATCGTATTACAGCAGCTTATACCTGTTCCTGAAGTGGTGTCGCATTGGTCAAACCACTCCCAGTGGTCCCAAGCCCTATTCCTTGAAAGCTACTTGAGAGGTATTAACTCCAGCCCAAACAAAACACACCTGATTCCGCCAGTTTAGGACTTCTGAAGCAGTACTGAGTCCTCCGTATCAGGCTGGCTGGATTAGTGTCGGCTCCAGGGGTGGGTTCGGGTATTCCAAGGGTTAGAGTTGTGGGGCCAAGAGTAAAAACATCTCATGGGGCTCAAAATCGCTGGCAGTGGCCCAGGTAGGATCCAACGTCTAGAGGAAGGTAGCTCTCTAGGAACAGGGTTGAAGAGACCACTGGATTAGTTTCTCCTTGTCTGTCTTTGCTTGACTGGTGGTCCATCAAAAACACCAGTTTGCTGCTGGTGGAGATTTTGGATCTTCTGTAGTCATAATAAGAAGGTTTTTGTTTTGCCATCTCTCGTGTTTGGTTCGTTAATGTCATTTTAAATCTGTTTTTTATGTATTTATGTATTTAGTCATGTACATCCAAGACCTACTGATGTTCCTAGAGGGCCCACCTAATATTAACACCCTACAATCTGCAGCTAATATTCCTAAACCTAATCTTAATCTAACCTACACCTTATCTTAACCTACTACATCTAAGCATAATAGACCTAACCTACTACACCTAAACCTAATTCTACACCTCAACCTACACCTAACCTACTACGCCTAAACCTAATCTTAATCTAACCTACGCCTCAACCTACACCTAAGATTAACCTACATCTAAACCTAATCGTAACCTAACCTAGACCTAACCTACTACACCTAAACCTAATTCTAACCTCAACCTAAACCTAAGCTTAACCTACATCTAAACCTAATCGTAACCTAACCTAGACCTAACCTACTACACCTAAACCTAATTCCACACCTCAACCTACACCTAAGCTTAACCTGCATCTAAACCTAATCATAACCTAACCTAGACCTAACCTACTACACCTAAACCTAATTCTAACCTCAACCTAAACCTAATCTACTATGCCTAAACCTGAGTCTAAGGTAGCTGGTTCCAAAAGCCTGGTTTTAAACAGACTCCGCTCTGGAGACTTCGCTTTCCCTCATTTTCATGGTGCACATTTGTACGCAGAGAACTGTGGGTAACCAAAGGCCAGGAAGGATAGGTCTGAATTTCTGGCCTGTGTTGGGGTCACTTTTAGTCGTATATGTAAGATTCTGGCATTATTAGTCTTGGGCACCACAGGGCACCTTCAGAGGTCTTGTGGAGTCTATGCCCACCCACAGCTGTTTATGTGGCCTACACGATGTTAAGCAGGTGGTTTTAATGTAATGGCTGATTGGTATACAGGCGCTAAAATGTGAGATACTTAACACAGTGAGTGGGATCTCCTGCTGCAAGTGCTCTAATGACGCCGTGTCAAATGAGAGCGTAAATGGCTTTAAAGGTGTGATTTACTGGCTTTTGGGGCAGCGGTAAATTCCCTCATCTACCATGCAAGACTGACCAGCAGCCTCTGCTCACCTCACTCCCTCTCCACTCCCGCTGGCTAAACTCTTAATTGAATCCCAAGGTCCACAGCAAAAGTGCCGGGCTGATCTCGGGCAGTGGCAGGTCCAGGAAATTAAAATGCTTTATTTCTGCTTTTCTTCTGGTTACAGACGGAGAAAACACTGAGCTCTGCTTCCATACAGGAAAAGAAAGACCTGAAGACCGACTAAGTCATGCGTCATTCTGTGGCCTGTGCCTTGCCCATATTCTCTCTCCCTGTGGTAAACACACATCCCAGCCCCATACGTTCAGACCTGCATGCACTTTCCTCTCGTCTCTGAATCCTCTGTTTGTTAGAAAGGTTTAGACAGTGTCATTCTCTGGTCGGCCGGTGTTTAAACCTAATCTACTACACCTAAACCTGAGCCTAACCTTAACCTAAACCTAATCTACTACACCTAAACCTGAGCTTAACCTAAACCTAACCTACTACACCTAAACCTGAGTCTAACCTAAACCTAACCTACTACACCTAAAACTGAGCCTAACCTTAACCTAAACCTAATCTACTACACCTAAACCTGAGCCTAACCTTAACCTAAACCTAATCTACTACACCTAAACCTGAGTCTAACCTTAACCTAAACCTAACCTACTACACCTTAACCTGAGTCTAACCTTAACCTAAACCTAACCCACTACACCTAAACCTGAGTCTAACCTAAACCTAACCTGCTACACCTAAACCTGAGTCTAACCTTAACCTAACCTACTACACCTAAACCTAATCATAATCTTACCTACGTTTAACCTAACCTACACCTCAACCTACACCTAAGCTTACCCTACTACATTTAAACCTAATCTAAAACAAAGCTACTACACCTAAACCTGAGTCTAACCTTAATCTAATCTAAACTGAGTCTACTTAAACTTAACCTTAACCTACACATAAACGTAACCTACTACACCTCAACCTTAATCTAACCTTAATCTAAGATTAATCTATTACACCTGAACCTAATTCCAATCTAACCTAAGCCTAACATAACTTACACCTCAACCTACACCTAGGCTTAACCTATTATATCTAAACCTAATTATAATCCAAACCTAACCTACTACACCTCAACCTGAGTCTAACCTCAACCTAAACCTAACCTACTACACCTCAACCTGAGTCTAACCTCAACCTAAACCTAACCTACTACACCTCAACCTGAGTCTAACCTCAACCTAAACCTAACCTATTACACCTCAACCTGAGTCTAACCTCAACCTAAACCTAACCCACTACACCTCAACCTGAGTCTACCCTTAATCTAAGATTAACCTACTATACCTAAACCTAATCTTACCTAATCTAAATCTAATCTAATCTTAATCTAACCTACACCTAAGCTTACCTACTACATCTAAGCCTAATTGTAACCTAACCTAGACCTAACCTATTACACCTAAACCTAATTCTAACCTCAAACTAAACCTAACCTAATACACCTCAACGTGAGTCTAACCTTAATCTAAGATTAATCAAATAAACACACAAATTGACACACCACAATGATCCTGAGAAAATAAAATAAATAAATAAATAAATAAATAAAAGGAGGAGGGTTTAACTACAAATACAAGGGGACTTGAAAAGGAAGCTATATATAGTTAGCATAAAATAGTATAGTATATAAATTAGTGTTTATATTTTTTCATTATTTTTTATTTATTTATATTATATTACATTACATTTGACAGATTTATTTTATTTTTTTATCTAGGAGCCAAATACTTTGTACAACCCAGATGGGGATGGGGGCCATGTTTAACCCCTTCTTGTGTCATTCCTGACACTGGTGGGCATCCATATGTGGAGCCTAGTTGGCCCACCCATACAGGCCCCGCACGGACATGCTAGCTGGGTAAATTGATTAAAATCATGTACAATTAAATTCAATTAATTTAATTTGATGTTATTTTTGATGTTATTTGTCTCCATTGTTTGTCCAGTTGTTGTTTTTTTTTACATCTCCTGTAGTCTTAGTGAGATTCACTGCACTGGAAATATTATATGAGTGTAATATTACAATGTGGGAGACGATATTTATATTTCTTGTTTTTACAATCAACAGTGTTTTCACTGCAGATGCAGCGCTGCATGCCTGTCCTTATGTGTGTCAGCGTGGACGGCAGTTTAAATTTGTAGATTCCTTGAAAGTCCCCCATTTATATATCTTTATATATTTATATAACGTGGTTATATAATATTTTCTCATATTGGGTGAAGATCTGTTCTGGGCCGAGCGAACGCCGGCTGGCTGCCTCCAGAATTAAATTTAACAGCTTGAGGAAACTCAATCCATCAAAATTCTCCTCCTATTACTTTCAGCTGAGGTTTTTATGCAGAGTGAGTCTGAAAGACTGCAGTGACACTCCGCCAGACCAACACTGCTGGCACCACTAACATGTCCTTCAACCTGCCTCATGAAGCAGGCCTGATTGTGCGCAGAAGATCAGGTGTTAAATCAGGTGTGTGTGTGTGTGTGTGTGTGTGCAGGTGAGTCCGCAGTGCAGGTGAGTGGAGAGAAGTCCCGGTTTTGCTGCATAATCACAGTCCACACAGTAGACAGACAGACAGACACTCCAGACATCTGCAGCCCAAAGCACTGAACAGAGAGAACATACCCTCAGAGGCAAAACACACACTACACTGAAATGACACTCTGCAAATGACTGGGAGCAACAAATTCTAATGTCCTGCTATTAAGCATCTGTCCACAACAGAGTGTGGTCAGTTGCCGATGGTCACTATGCTGTAATGGTATTTCTGAAGTCATTAACAGATGCTGTAGCTACACCAGGTCGTAAAAAAAGAGGTAAAAAAAAAAACAAAAAAAACTTTTTATTAATTAATTAACTATTTATTGTTTATTTAGTTATTTTAACCCCTTCAGGGTGATTTATTTAGTTATGTTTACTGCTTCAAGATTAGTTCTGCATCCTAATCTGAATATTTTGTGTATCACTGAATATATCAAAAAGTGACACTTTTAATCATTTACTTAAATCCATAATAAACAATAATTCATAAATAATAATAAATAAAATCAACATTTATTTTAACTTGGAAGTACATTTTTAGCATTTTAGCCAAGCATAAACAGAGATTGAGGTCATGGCGTGTACGGCCAGACCTAAAGGGATGAACACTCGCAGAGATGGATACAAAGCAAGTGGGTTTATCAACCAAAACAAGCAGAAACACAAGGGGTGTGAAAAACGTGAGCAGCAACAAGAGGTTAAACAAGAAACAGAACCAGAACGTGATTAACAAAACCGCGAACACAACAAACCTGGGACTGGGAGGAGCTGGGAGCTGAGCTAGAGTTAAAGGGATACAATGGGGGGGGGCAAGGAGGGAACCTGAACGAAACCCTACAGACAGAGCCTGGGCATCGGGGAATTACAGCAAACCGAGGGTAGAGCCACGCTCTACTAACTAAAGAGGGGAGCTGGGGAACCAGCCGCTAGACCAAACAGCAAGGCCGACCGAACCTGAATAAGCAGTGTGCTGCCGTGAACAAGGGTCACCTCGCTTGAACGTGGATCGCCTGGTCCTAGAGATTCCAACCAAGTCAATTCACGACAGAGAACCAAGGGGTTAACGCTCCTTAAGTACTCCCAGTCCCAGGTGCAACACATGAACAATGAATCAACTCAAACAACCAGGAAGTCCTTATTTGGGCCTGGGGACGGCAGCTCGGGAATATTAAATATGAATATTTAACCAACCATAAGATACAGTGATGAATGAATTCTAAATGCTAGATAATGTAAAATGATCAAATTTAGATGTAATTAATAAAATATTAGTTGAAAAAAAGCTAAAAAGCTAAAATAGAAATGAATTCGCTAAAAGGACAGAAATAGAACCAGAATTAAGATTTAGAATAAAAAGATCTAAGTAAGAAAATAATCAAATTTAAAACAAAACTGAAATAATAACCACACTGTACAATGTAAAATAATAGAAGTATAAATAATGATAAGTAAAATTTCAATAAAGCAGTTACTGACCGAGTGAAGGTAATTAGAAATGAAAGGTTTAAAATGAAGTGACAGCAGTGAAATTACTTTATTAAATATTATGACTATTTTTGATATGACTGAATCATTTTAACTTGCTCATTCAAAATCTTAAATATTTTATCGTGTCCTTCTTCTTCTTAATGACCCAGACTGTTAATGTAGTTAGACTCAGTCTTGGTATTTACCATCACGGTTATTAAAATTAATGACCCCGTGCTTGGTAACACTTTCTTGTACAGTCCCCAAGGGAGGTATTATTTAGGTAAGTTCTGAAGAACCAACTTCAAAATAAGTTTTAAGACAATTTATCATCTAAATTACACTTAAATGCCTGAAATGCTCAACCGGTTGTCACTATTAAATTGATGAATATCTCATAAGTGTATCCATTTCTGGAGCAGCAGTGTGGTCAGTATACTGTGATGTTATTTTTATATACTTAAATAAAAAAGTTATGAAGTGGGGTAAAGATGTAGTACAAAGTCATGAGAGGTTTGTAGAATATATCTGTTATCTATTATCTAGAACCGGGCTGTGGAAGCAAGTTGTGATTTGACTTGATCCTGCTTAAGATTCAAGATTCAAGAGTTTATTGGCATGTGCACAGAAAAACAAGCCGTTACACTGTACAATCAATGAAATACTTACCTTACAGTTCCTCCATTTACCGACATAATCTTATGAATATCAATATAAAGAGAGAAACAGAATAAGTAAAATAATAATAATAATAATTTCAAAATATTATTACAATTTTATTTAATAATGATTGTATTTAATATTTAATTATATACAATAAAAATGTAATAATTAATTTTATTTTTTATTAAATATGGTAATAATATCATAATATTTGGAGTAGGAAGGCAATCAGGTGTCACAGGATTTATAAGTATATGTAATATATATATATATATATATATATATATATATATATATATATATATATATATTAATCCCATAACACCTGATTGCCTTCTTACTCCAAATTATTAACAATATTTTTATCGTTAATTTTGAGCAATATTTAATAATATATATTTATATCTATATCTGTATGTATATATATCTGTGTATATATATATGTATATAATTGTATAAATAATTGATTATATATAAAATTAAATATTACATTATTTTTTACTTATTACCTTTAACAATATTTAATAAAAAATATATATAATTAATTATTACAATTATTTATAATTAAATATTATATGTTATATATTATTATTTTTTATTATTACCTTTAGCGATATTTCACTGTGTCCTTTGTAGTGTAATTGCAAGCACCAGTAAGCTAGTTGGACCCTCTTGGTAATTACCATTATGTGGCCTCAGTACTTTGAAGTTTGAATGGGTGGGGCCAAACTACTGTAGGCTGAATGGGCGGGGCCAAACACTTTTCTATCACAGTTTGTACCCCAGTTAATACCTAAAATCTTCTGACTACAGAAAGTAATGTTCTTCTCCAGCTCCGACTTGCTGAATTAAAGATCCTGGTTCTGATCCGAAAGCGTACCGAAGCCTCCATTTACAATGTACTGCACGGTAAAGCGAGGACTGGGGCGACGGAGTGGAAGGCAGTTTCTGTCCTCCTTTCTGAAAGATCAACCACTCTGAGTTCTCCATAAGCCAGAGCCTTTTATTACACACTGTGTGCTTGTATGGAGCGGCCTGCCCTGCTCCGGATGTGTCAGATCCATCATCCTGCACAGTGAGAGTAATTGGATTTCCGATTTGATTAGCTGTTCACAGCGGATCTCCATACCTGTTCTTTCAGCAGAAGATTTATTGAGCTTGCCAAAGCGCAGAACCACTGAAAGGTTCTCCGCCTGACAGACACTGACATACAGTCAATTACTTTATGAGAAATACTCGTGGTGGCACTTCCTGAGGGAGCGAAGATAATTCTCCCAGGATTCCTCCTTCATTTCCCACAGCTGATGGCTATCCCAGCGGTCAGCGGAGGAGAGGGACACAACCTGGACGTTCATCATGTGTTCTAACAATACACCCCATTACTCATCTGCCCTATCAGAGTGACAGCTTCTGCTGTAATGTAGAAGTGTGTTTCTAGGTAAAAAGCCTGTGGGCGTGTGTGTGTGTGTGTGTGTGTGTGGAAGACTGGGCACCGCTGGTAAAAATCCCAGTCAGTGTCAGTTTAGAGGGTTATTAACATTTACCCTAATGAAAGACTGTAGCTCCGCCTCCTCAGTGTATATCACAATACCTACATTTAGAGCGTTATTAATATTCACCCTAATGAGAGACTGTAGCTCCGCCTCCTCAGTGTATATCACAATACCTACATTTAGAGCGTTATTAATATTCACCCTAATGAGAGACTGTAGCTCCGCCTCCTCAGTGTATATCACAATACCTACATGTAGAGCGTTATTAATTATTATTCACCCTAATGAGATACTGTAGCTCCGCCTCCTCAGTGTATATCACAATACCTACATTTAGAGCGTTATTAATATTCACCCTAATGAGAGACTGTAGCTCCGCCTCCTCAGTGTATATCACAATACCTACATTTAGAGCGTTATTAATATTCACCCTAATGAGAGACTGTAGCTCCGCTACACTGCTGTAGGCTGAATGGGCGGGGCCAAACACTTGTTCTATCACAGTCTCTTGCTCTTCTTTCCTGAGAGTGCTAATAAATCAGGAGGGAGCTTTTGTCACATTGTGCAGGACTGCCAAGTTGGCACTGCTCTCTTAATCCTGTGCCCAGTGCCACTGCCACCGTCCAGATCCGTGGCTTAAACTTCCCGACCTTCCCGCGCTGCGGTTCTCAGAGCCCAGGTGCGGGAAGTCAAGACTGGGAGTCAAGAGGCTCAAATTAAAGGGATTAGTTTATTCGTATTGGCCTAAACCCCTTATCACTGCCTCCCACGTGTGATTACATTTCCACGCCGCTGTTTACGCTCAGCCCTCGCTCTGACGGACACAAGCTGCGGCGTTCTAATGCACGTTATTACACACTAATCTCCACACACCCCTCTGCTGAGCGGAGCAACAGGTCTCATGCAAATAAAGAAATAAACAAACAAACAAAAAAACAAGCCCACAAAAGCAGCAGCTCGCCCGTTTGTGTTGACACAAGGGCTTTACAGCACGAGAACCCGGCTCCTCTGTGTTTCCTCATATCTCAGCGGGTCAAGGGACTGGAGAAGATGTGTGTGTGTGTGTGTGTGTGTGTGTGTGTGTGTTTGTCCACAGAGTGGCCCCTGAGGACACGTCTTACAGAGTCTCGTGCCTCTGGGTGATTTGCAGGAGTAATTAAAGGGGCCGGGTTCTGCAGGGTTATTGTTTTAGTTCTTTATCTCTGTTATTTATGAGCACTTCCCTTCCCAAGCTCCTTTCATCTTTAAGATTAACCCTAAAACCCAGGTTTTCTGTTACTGTGATTTTAAGACAGACCGAAGTGCATTAATAAGGCTGAATGGGTGGGGCTAAAGTGCTGTAGGCTGAATGGGTGGGGCTAAAGTGCTGTAGGCTGAATGGGTGGGGCTAAAGTGCTGTAGGCTGAATGGGTGGGGCTAAAGTGCTGCAGGCTGAATGGATGGGGCTAAATTGTTTTAGCCTGAGTGGGAGGGGCTAAATTGTTGTAGGCTGAGTGGGAGGGGCTAAATTGCTATATGCTGAATGGGAGGGGCTAAAGTGCTGCAGCCTGGATGGGAGGGGCTAAATTGCTATATGCTGAATGGGAGGGGCTTAAGTGCTGCAGCCTGGATGGGAGGGGCTAAAGTGCTGCAGGCTGAATGGGAGGGACTAAAATGCTGTAGGCCGAATGGGAGGGGCTAACGTGCTGCAGGCTGGATGGGAGGGGCTAAAGTGCTGCAGGCTGAATGGGAGGGGCTAAACTTCTGTAGGATAAATGGGCAAGACTACACTGCTGTGGGCTGAATGGGTGGGGCTAAACTTCCATAGGTTAAATGGGTGTAGCAATATTGCTGGATGCTGAATGGGTGTAGCTAAATGGCTGTAGGCTGAAGAGGCAGGGCTATACGGCTCTTGGCTGAATGGGCGGGGCCACATGGCTGTAAGCAGAATGGGCGGGGCTAAATCGGTGTGAGCTGAATGGATGGGTCTTAGATGCTGTAGCCTGAATGGGTGGGGCTTATCTACTATAGGCTGAATGTGGTTCATACTTTAGCAGTTTAGTTTGCCAATATATATTAATACATTTATTTTCACACAGTATATAAAATTAAAAAAGCTAGAAAAATGATATGAGGTTATTAAAGGTCATCCCTTTAATCTGTACGATTCATTCAGGCCTTCAGTTTAAACGAATCAGAGACAAAAACAACATAAAACATCCTAATCCAGTCTGCCGGGACCTCAGCGAGACACCTAGCCGTCTTCAGAGGGACAGGAGAGCAGTGTTACTGTCCCAGCGGTGTGTTTGAGCTGGAGCAGGGGTGTAATCCCCGTCCCTAAATCACAGCAGGGCTTTCTGTAGCATAATTAATAAGTGAATGGTGAGCAGGTATGGAGCTGTAGGGGAAGCAGATAAGGGAGGAGAGCAGGAGGCCCTCCGAGACAACCAACAACAATGGAGCTGTGTGTTTACACACACACACACACTAACACTACAGGGTCGGAGGGGGGGTGCAGATAATCAGAAAGAGAGAGGGAGACAGAGAGCGAGGGCGGGAGATAGACAGAATAGTAATAAATCCGCACCTCCACCTCTCCCAAACCTGTAAAGTCATTATGAAGCTAGAGGGAGAGAGAGAGAGAGGGAGAGCGAGAGACACTGGCTCGTTGGGTGACCGTCCACAGCCCAGAGCTGCCAGCCACTCGACACTAATATGATTTCTGTGATGAGAAATTATTAAATGTGTTGAAGGGTACATTAAATGTCAATTAAAAGTAAATTAAAAGAGCAGGCTGGCATGGCTGGCTGTGAGAGAGAGAGAGGCGGAATGCCAGGGAGAGCGAGGAGGGGGTGTAATTTGCATATTCAGTAATGATTTGGAGCCCATGTGATAAAGAGAGAGGCGGTGCCTAGTCTTTCCATCTTCTGGCCACTTTATTAGAAACACCTACCTTGGTCCAACCTACCTTGCGTTTCCATTTACTGGCCAATTTATTAGAAACACCTACAACATGCTTCTACTACTGGCCACTTTATTAGAAACACCCACCTTGTGCTTCTACTACTGGTCACTTTATGAGAAACACCTAGCTTGCGTTTCAACACACTGGCCACTTTATTGGAAACATCCACCTTGTCCTTCCACTCACTGGCCACTTTATTAGAAACACCCACCTTGTGCTTCTACTACTGGTCACTTTATTAGAAACACCCACCTTATCTTTCCACTCATTGGACACTTTATTAGAAACACCCACCTTGTGTTTCTACTACTGGCCACTTTATTAGAAAAAACTACCTTGCGTTTAGTATCACTGGCCACTTTATTAGAAACACCCACCTTGTCCTTCCACTCACTGACCACTTTATTAGAAACACCCACCTTGTGTTTCTACTACTGGCCACTTTATTAGAAACACCTAGCTTGCGTTTCAACACACTGGCCACTTTATTGGAAACATCCACCTTGTGCTTCCACTCACTGGCCACTTTTAGAAACACCTACCTTGCGCCTAAGCTAACTGGTCACTTTATTAGAAACACCCACCTTATCTTTCCACTCATTGGACACTTTATTAGAAACACCCACCTTGTGTTTCTACTACTGGCCACTTTATTAGAAACACCTACCTTGCGTTTAGTATCACTGGCCACTTTATTAGAAACACCCACCTTGTCCTTCCACTCACTGGCCACTTTATTAGAAATGCCAGTACTCAACAACCATTAGAAATTGACCACAGATGGTCTCCGAGCGGTCCAGTGGACTAAGGCACTGCCACTCCAGTCTGAGGATCGCTGGTTTGAATCCCGGGTCATGCTGTTTTCCTTCAGCAGCCGGAGTCAGAGAAAGCACGATTGGCCTTGCTCTTTCATGTGTGGTTTGATGGCACTCAACCTCCCCACATCACTAGTCTGTTAGCTCTTGCTGTAGAGCTGCACTTCCCTCTGTGCTTTCCGCAAGGTACACTGATTGCTTAGTGACGCTGCATCTGGCTTTGGAGACCCCAATTGGGTAGAATATAGGAACAAATTAGAAATAAATTATTATAAGAAATTGACCATTGATGAAGGTCTTCAAATCTGGACGTTTCCAGTCCTGGACGTTTGTAATTCTTGGTAGGTGTGACACTACTTGGTCGGTGTGAACTTGGAATCAAGGTCCAGATCTAGCGATACATATATAACGGCCTACAGTTTCTAACTGAACACTGGCAAGGAGGAGCTACGAGGACGTTCAGCCTTTATACAATAAAAGCTAGTTTACCCTGAAAAGCAGCCTGGTATCTACCATTTGTCACTGACAAATGACCCAGGCTGCATTTCCATTAAGACAAAACCAGCTAAGCTTTGGTAAATGTAAACACTGGTACCAGAAAGAGCTGTAACAGCAGCGTGCTGCTCAGCCAGGAACACTAAATGTGCTCCACACCTTACATTTACTGTGAATTCCAGGTCTGAGAAAGGCCAGTCTGAACCCATGTGGAGAGCCTGGTGGTGGTAATAGCTTTGTGGTTCACATAAATATGCACTTTTCCAAGCTTTAGAGCATGAAGCTGATTATCAGTACGCTGGCATCTGACCAGGCTCTTTTCACCCTGAAGCAACACTCCTTTAAGAGAGAACATGAAAGCTCCATGAATAGCTGTGAAACACTGCAGTAAATAAAGCTCTCACTTCTGCTCATGTTTGGCCAAATCATTTCCATGTTTTAGATCAGTTAAAGACACTGGACATAATCTATAAACGAGCTCTAATTAATATCGGTCCACCCCAATCTCCTTAACAGCCAATTGAACCACACCAGTTGTCTCAAGGCCCCATTGATCCACCCCAATCTCCTCAACGTCCCATCGGCCCACTCCAGTCGTCTCGATGCCCCATTGATCCACCCCAATCTCCTCAACGTCCCATCGGCCCACCCCAGTCGTCTCGATGCCCCATTGATCCACCCCAATCTCCTCAACGCCCCATCGGCCCACCCCTGTTGTCTCAATGTCCCATTGATCCGCCCTATCTTTTTGTCGCCCCTTTGGTGCACCCCAGTCACCTTAACACGTCATTGATCCACACCAGTCTTCTCAACGCCCCATCGTTTTATCCCAGTCTTCTCAACTCCCCATCTGTCCACCCAATCTTCTCAACGCCCCATCAGTCCACCCCATCCTTCTCAACACCTCATCAATCCACCCCAGTCTTCTCAATGCCCCATGACTTCACCCCAATCTTCTCAAAGCCTCAGTGGTCCACCCAATCTTCTCAATGTTCCATCAGTCCACCCTAGTCTTCTTATTGCCTCATCACTACACCCCAATCTCTTTAACATCTTATTGATCCACCCCAGTTGTCTCAGTGGCCCATTAATCCACCCCAATCTCCTTACCACCTCATCAATCTACCCTGGTCTTCTCAGCGCCCCATCGGTCCATCCAATCTTCTCAATGTCCCATCAATCCACCCTAGTCTTCTCAATGCCCCATCACTTCACCCCAATGTTCTCAAAGCCTCAGCGGTCCACCCAATCTTCTCGATGTTCCATCAGTCCACCCTAGTCTTCCTATCGCCCCATCACTCCACCCGTATCCCATAAACATCTCATTGATCCACCCAGTCGTCTCAGTGGCCCATTAATCCACCCCAATCTCTGCAACAACCCATCGTACCTTCCCAGTCTTCTCAACAACCCATTGGTCCACCCCAGTCTTCTCATCGCCCCATCAGACCACCCCAATCTTTTTAAAGCCTCAGCGATTCAGCCAATCTTCTTAACGCCCCATCGGTCCACCCAATCTTCTCAACGCCCCATCGGTCCACCAAATCTTCTCAACGCCCCATCGGTCCACCCAATCTTCTCAATGCCCAACGTACCATCCCAGTCTTCTCAATGTCACACTGTCCCACCCATCTCCTCAACACCCCATTACTCCACCCAATCTCCTTAATGCCCCATTACTCCACACTTACTCCCAACTGCCTTAACACCTGATTACTCCATAATATCACCTCAACACCCAATTACTCCACCCCATTATCAATTACTCCACCCCATTATCCCATATTATACCATGTTGTGTATGAACGTTTTCCAAGATGTTCGTTCACACAGGTGACTCTTTATGCTCGTACACTCAGCTGATTAATATTAATTATTACATTTACATTTATGGCATTTAGCTGATGCTCTTATCCAGAGCGACTTACAAGGTTACTCGTATTACAGAGGAGGGCCAATGTAGTGTTAGGAGTCTTGCCCAAGGACTCTTATTGGTGTAGCACAGCACAGTCACCCAGACTGGGAATCGAACCCCAGCCTCCCACATGGTGTGGTAACTCAGTGGCAGGTAGTGGTGTTATCTGTTGCGCCATACCAACCACATAATATTAATTATTACATATTTACATGATGTTGAGAAGAATTTATGTGAATAAGTTCAGAAACGCTTTGAGGAGACCATCCTGCTGCCCTGTCGGGAATTAGAGCAGAGCAATAACATGCAGTGTGTGTCGAGAGCTGTGTGAAGCAGCTTTCTGACAGCGCTTGTCGTTAAAAGCCCAATGTCGATAAACTCTGTGACTTAAAGGCGTGACCCTTTAACTCCCCCTATACTCATCACCATAATACACCCCTACACTTCTCACGAACAGTGGAGCGCACCGACCCAAATCAAGGCCCAAAAGATTCAGAAAACACGATTTCACAGCCCTCCAAACACTCGCAATGTTCTATCTGATAGCAGCCAGGTCATCTTGATGTTTCGCAACACACTGCAGAGTGCACACTAACGTCCTCATGGTCAAACTGCAGCAGAATGTTAACACACACACTTCTCCCCTTCGGCATGCAGGAATATGGATGCATAATCAGGACGTCCCATGGTGCATTAAACATGCATTGCTTCGGAGCATCATTTGGACACACTAAATAGATGAACTGGCACAGAACGCAGAACACTTAAAGCCACAGATCATATGCAAATTATAACTCCCATGATTCCTCAGTGCCGGCGCTGAAGAGTGGGTGTGGGTTTCGGGGTGTATGGTGTGTGCTGTGAAGTTAGCAGCTGTACAGTGTGAATACACTGCATACAGACAGACGAGCTGCCTCCAAAACCACCAATATCTCTGCCGAATAAAGAACTGGCCAACTCAAGCTGGTTCAGCTGGTTGTCCAGCTTAGTTTTTGACCAGTATAGGGTATATTTTTGAGGTCTTGAGGTCGATGGTTTAGTTGGATAACCAACTTGACCAGGCTAGTCAATCAGCATGACCTTACTGGTTGACCACCATGACCAGTATGACCGAGCTGGCAAACAGCATGACCATGCTGACTGACTTGCATGACCAAGCTGCTTGACCAGCATGACCAGCATGCCCATACTAGTTGACCACCATGACCAGTACAAGACTGGTCCAGTTTGACCACCTTGACCAAATTAGTCACCATGACCAGCCTGCACTCCAAAATTTTGTGGTCATGCAGATAGACCAACTAGTCCATCAACCTCATATGAAGATCTACCAAGACCTAATCTGGTTAACCAGTAGAGGGTATGTTTTTTTGTTGTTGTTTTTTTGCCTGGATGACCAGCTTTTCAACCACCTCGACCATCAAAGATCGGCCTAGACCACCCAAAACTACCAGCTGGAGTTTGGCCTAGTCTAACAATTATCATAACACTTCCCATGGTTGTTTGATGGTTGTTGGAATTAGCCTGTTATAAATGTTTATGAAGGTTTATGTCAGTTGTCAGAAAAAGCTTATGTACTGTAGCCATACAAATGGTGGCGTACAGTAGTGTTATCAAAAAATCCATCACTGTTTCCACTGCCTTTCTTCTCCATACACCAACTTTCCCAATCTTTTCCAAAATCCATTTTATTGTTATTATTTTTCCTGGCTTTTCTGTCCATTTACTTTTTTTTTTTTTTGGTGGATGGAAAACCCTTATATGTAAATGATGCGTGGATGTGGGTGTGTGTGGTGTTTGCGTGCATGTTCTCAAGGTGAAGAGGGGATACACTGGATGCGTGTATAACCCAAACAATGGCAGAGATGCCATAAAATATTTAGCAAGGACAGCAGAGAGAAGAGAAATAAGAGATGAGAAAAGAAACAGGAAAGAAAAGGGAACGCGGGATCTGAATGGATCGTGCCGAATGGCGCCTGCATGGACATCCCTGATGGAAAAGCACTTCACCTGAGATACTTTCCTTTCTCCTTAGCACTTCCAGAAAGAGGCCATTAACACACACGGTGTCCAGGGCATCTCTCTCGCTCTCTCTCTCTCTTTTTTATTATCGCTATTTTATACAAAGTGTCTGTTTTCATGCAGAAGTCTGTCACCGTGTTAAGTGGAAAGGAAAGAGGTTCATGTGCTCAGATTTGAATAAGCATCATCAAATCAGAGTGCAGCCAAGCTTGGAGTGTATGCGAACGATTGAATGGCCATTTACAGACCTGTCTATAATCATCTATCGACCGATCTGTATAAGCAGGGTCAGGCACGTCTACAGGAAAACGGGCAGCAACGAATGATCGGCCATTTACAGGTTTTTTGTTGGCGTGACTGTCTCTACTGTCCGGTGAAGAAGGCTGTCCACTAGATTTTGGAGGAGGAGCATTGCTGTGAGGATTTGCGTGAGACTTCAGTGTTTCTCCAGGGTTTTTGGTTTGGAAGTGTGTGACTTTGCTTTGTTTGTAAGTCACATCATCTCCTTACACTATATGGACAAAAGTATTGGGACACCTTCTGAAATCAAGGGTATTAAAAAGAGCCGATCCTGCTTCTGTTGGAGTAACTGTCTCTACTGTCCAGAGAAGAAGACTTTCTACTAGATTCTGGAGGAGCATTGTTGTGAGGATTTGATTGCATTCAGTGACAAGAGCAGTAGAGAGGTCAGGATGTTGGATGTTTGATCACCTCCCCAACGTATACCATCCAAAAGTACTGGATGGAGCACCACCACCATCATCATCCAGAGTACACAGTTCTTCCACTGCTCCACAGCTCAATACAAGATTTTGGAGGAGCATTGCTGTGAGGGTTTGCATTTGATTGCATTCAGTGACAAGAGCAGCATTAGTGAGGTCAGGATGTTGGACGATGATCACCACACCTCACCATCCCCAACTCATCATCCCCACTTCCCCAATTCACCAAATCAAAAGTATTAGATGGAGCTCCTCCATCTTTCCAGAGAACACAGTTCTTCCACTGCTCCACAGCTCAATGCTGGGGGGCTTTATTATACCGCCTGGCATTAGGCAGCATGAAGCCAACAGGCTCATGATGATGATCTGCTCCAGAGAGTCCTATTCTATTGGCAGTACTTCTTCTTCTATAGGGACTATACAAGCTGTGTGTGTGTAGGCATTTCCACATCTGTGTCAGCAATGGGTGCAACTTCAAGTAGCTGTGTAAATCAGAGTGCAAAGCTACTGATATTAGAATAAACGCTAATAATAACACTCCTACAGAAAGTGGTGGAGGTTCTCCATCACTGTGTTCACCATTAGAACATCTCCAGAGTTCTCCTCTCTCATGGAGTCTAGTGTTATTTAGAGTTCTCCTCAGATCAACACCTGGTTTGATGGTAAATCTGGGCTTAATGATGGTAAATCAGGTGAGCTGCTGCTGCTGCTGATGGAGTTGAACACATCCTTCACGCTGTGCTGGCTGGACTGGGGGATGTCCAGGAGAAACCTGGAGGAACCGAGCTCTGTTCTTCAGACTAGCTCACCGACAAGATCTCACTACTTTCTTCAGAGACAGAATGGGAGTAATGGGATTAGGTGGCTCAATCTGCATCACTTATTGGCGATGGCCTGCACAGGTAGGAGGGCATCTGAGGTGATGTGCTGGGCTCTGTAGGGCCTCTGTAGCAGCGGTGGTGCTGACCATAATGCAGGTTGGCTCTTCTTAGTCCGGAGGCGTTGTCAGGCCTTTTCACAGAAGGACCAGGTAGTCTCAAATTACGCCAAGGTGGAAGTCAGTGAGGTTCGGCAAGAGTCTGTGTTAACTTCGGGATAGCAATAGCCATGGTCTTGACATAAAAGATGATATGCAGTCACAAAATCAACATGGAGCCAATCGGCGGACCTCTAAATCTAATGAAGCCCTCCTCCCAAGCGGTTCTGTAACCCCAGGTCTGGTTAGCTAACCGTGCTGAGAAAACCAGGCCCAGCCCATGTCTGTGTGGAAAGTCACCAGTTCAGCCCTGCAGTGGAACACAGGCCCAGGGGTCTGAGAGCGATGGGTCAGCAGGCATTTAGTCATGTGATGATGGATTCTTTGGGACAGGACATTAAAGCAAGTGGAGATGGTAGCCTGTTCCAGAGAGAGGTTGAAGATGTCAAAGTAGGTGGCAGCCAGATCTTTGGCACACGCTTTCAGGACCAATCCCGGAGTCCCGTACGGCCCGTCACTTTCCGAGCCGAGAGCCTCATCAGCGCTCTCCTCATCTCATCTGTAGTCAGTGTGAGTGCTGGCCTCTCTGTGGAGGGGAGCAGGGCAATAGTGGTTAGCTGAGCCTGAGCAGTGGTCTCAAAGTGGTCATAGACGGTGTCCAGTTCAGCAGGGGGACGGGCTTCTGTGGTCATTGAGTTACTTACTCTGCTCTTATTGTAAGTAATTGCTTTGATACCTTGACACATGGGGAGTGGAAGTAGGCTGCAATCTCTGCGCCGGCTCGTTCTTTTTTTGCAGCCCTGATGCCGGAGACCCTTCGGGTGTGTCTGGCAGCCTTCGGTTCCTCACTGTTGCCAGATTTGAAGGCTTCATCTTGTGCTTCCTGCAGACTTCAGTGTTTCTAAATGGTTTTTGGTTTGGAAGTGTGTGACTTTGCTTTATTTGTGGGTCACATCATCTACATACACTCGACAAAAGTTTTGGGACACCTGCTCATTTACTGGTTCTTCTGAAATTAAGGGTATTAGAAAGAGTTGATCCTGCTTTTGTTGGAGTAACTGTCGCTACTGTAGAGGGAGAAAAGGCTTTCTACTACATTTTCGAGGAGCATTGCTGTGAGGATTTGGTTGCATTCAGTGACAAGAGCAGTAGGGAGGTCAGGATGTTGGAAGTACTGGATGGAGCTCCACCATCATCATTCCAGAGAACACAGTTCTTCCACTGCTCCACAGCTCCTCAATGCTGGGGGGCTTTATACCCCTCTAGCCCACGCCTGGCATTAGGCAGCATGGAGCCAATAGGTTCATTAGGTTTATCTGCTTCAGAGAGTCCTATTCTATTGGCAGTACTTCTTCTCTACAGGGGTATTTGCACATCTGTGTCAGCAATGGGTGCAACTTTAAATAGCTGAATGATTTTATTTGATGGGCTGTCCAAAAACCAAATCGATGTTCAGGATGTTGGGACAATTTTGGTTTCAGGATGTTTGGACAGTTTTGGTTTCAGGATGTTTGGACAGTTTTGGTTTCAGGATGTTTGGACAGTTTTGGTTTCAGGATGTTGGGACAGTTTTGGTTGCAGGATGTTTGGACAGTTTTGGTTTCAGGATGTTTGGACAGTTTTGGTTTCAGGATGTTGGGACAGTTTTGGTTTCAGGATGTTTGGTCAGTTTTGGTTTCAGGATGTTGGGACAGTTTTGGTTTCAGGATGTTGGGACAGTTTTGGTTTCAGGATGTTTGGACAGTTTTGGTTGCGGGATGTTGGGACAGTTTTGGTTTCAGGATGTTTGGACAGTTTTGGTTTCAGGATGTTTGGACAGTTTTGGTGTTCAGGACATTTGGACAGCTGGACATGTGGGATGTCTCTGTGTTGGGTGTATGGTCCATATCTCTCCTGATTGCTCCTCGCTTGTCCGCCCTGCTCAGTGTTAATGAGGCGGCTCTGCTGTATAATGCAGGTCAGAGCGCGTTCAGACTGAATGTATGTGTGTTCTGAATTTCTCCATCATCAGTTCCTACAGTATGTCCGCACTCACCTCCCTGTCACCATGGCAACATGACAGATATTCCCCAGTTCTGCCACTCAGCGTCTCACCTTTGCCACTCACTCAAAACAACACCTTCATGCTTCAGCACCAAACACACACAAACACACACACACACACACATTCACACACATTCACACACGCATACCCAAACACTCTCAGCATGATGCTGCTTTCTGACCCACAAGCTGTGTCACGCAGAAGCCCACAATGACAAACTTTCCGTCTCCGAGCTGAAACAGTGGAAGTAATGACCACACCAACCCTCTCCACCTTCACACCTTCCTGAGCAAGAACATCTCCACACTGTTCATTAAGAAAATGATCCGATGATGACGGAACTGGCCCGTTTATGAAGTCTCTCCTCTCCTTCTCGTGATGAAAATTCACACCCCTCCACCGCCCCTGCTCCTCCTCATGGTCCTCCAAATTGTGCTCAACCCCAGGTCGAAGCCACCCAGGAGTCCCCTTCCTTGCCTCAGCCGAGCGATCATGGTCCGCACTTGGTCAATCATGTGAAAATGTGAGGAAACTCCATGAAAACCTGGATGGAGATGGAGGTAATCTAGTTAAACTCACACACCTGAAGAAACACCTTTAATCATCATCTATAAAATGGAATTAATAGAATTTCCTGTGAGGAAAAAGCTCAACCCTCCCCCACACACACATTTATCACTCCTTCAAATGTGTAGAATCAGACTCAGGAGCAGAAGATCAGCTGCAGAAGATCAGAACATGGTTGGAGAGGATTATTCTGGAGGAGTCTGGAGTCTTATTTAAACCTCAGACGTTTAGTCTGGTCTGATCTTGATGGTTGAAGCTAGTGGTGAAGAAGATCACCATCATGGCCAGATCCAGAGAGCTCTCTGAGATGCAGAGTGAGAGTCTGGGAAGGGGTTTAAGAAGATCTTAGACCTGTTAGAAAGGACGTCCTGGCCCAACAGCAGAACCACAAGATGAGTAAAGGAGTCTCCAACAACCCCAGCTGATGTTAAAGTACAGCATCTACCATCAGAACGAGCTCCAAAGCTCATTGTTCCAGAAGTCCTGATGTTCTCCAAACCTTCTATTCTTCCCTGATGTTTTTTTATTTGAACAGGACCGGTTTCCTCCTTGCTTCCCGTACCCTAAGAAGATGATCTTTCAGATCTTTCTGATGGTAGATGCTGTAGTTTGACAGTCCTTCAACTGTGGCGAGAGCTACCTGTAGATCCTGTGGTGACATTTGAGGATTGTGGGGGCAGTGTGGGCTCTTGAGGACAGGGTTGTGGGTTCGATACCCGGGCTCAGCAAGCTGCCCCTGTTTTCTTGTCAGGTGTGCAATGAAAGGGCAGGTGGGGTGTTCGTACCTGTCCGAACTGTCCGAAGGGTTCAATAGGTCCACACCAACTTAGGCGTGAAGTGTGAAAGCACCTTTAGAAGAGGTCCGACTGAAATCGAGGCTAAAATCTGAGCTTCCTGCTGTAGGATAATGATGCGCCGACTTGCTTTGGTGTCAGGAATGGAATAATAAAGCCTGATGAGACTCTGATGCTGATGCTAACTGGCTCACACATCTCTCAGAGACAGGGGGAGCCTCAGGACCCTATCAGTAAATAACCCCTGCTATGTATTGTGTCACTTTATTTAGGCTCTGCTTATTCATGAGGACATTCATTTGATGCCTGGCAACCCCCGTCTGTAAGGCGAGTGCCGTTTAAGGCTGACTCGCCGCAGGAGACGGAGGGAAAGTGATGGAGGAGCAGGGGTCGCTAATTCAAAAAGCCGCCCAGCCTTGGAACAAAGAGTCCCTCTCTGTGTCCTCTGTCTCCCTACATGCTCACATTAGCTGTGATGAGGCAGCGTGGTCCACCAAATTGATTCAGCCTCCCTTCACATTCCACCTTCCCCACATTCTCAGGTATTGTAAATTCACCCGGAGCTCTGCAGAGAATCAATTCCCGTCTGGTGCAGCTCTGGCGAGCCGGCCAGGAGGAGGAGGAGAACTCAATAATCAGGGGAACAATACTTCCCACTGGACATCTCTCGAAAAGGGCAAGAGGTCGTTAATTTAGATGACCTCACCGCGCCCTTGTCCGCCTTCGTGGTGCGGTTGATAAATATCCCACCTGATCGCGTTGCTTCTGCCTGAGCAGAGGATGGAGCGTTTGGAGAATTTTGGAAGACACTTCCTGAACTTCTCAAGAAAATGGGCTGCATGAATCGCTGCATTGCTCCAGTCATTTAGCACAGTCAGTTAAAGTATTGGGACGCCTGCTCATTCACTGTTTCTTCTGAAATCAAGGATATTAAAAGAGTTGCCCCTGCTTTTGTTGGAGTAACTGTCTCTACTGTCCAGAGAAGTTGAGCTTTCTACTAGATTCAGGAAGAGCATTGCTGTGAGGATTTGATTGCCACAAGAAACAAGAGCATTAGTGAGGTCGGGATGTTGGATGATTGATCACCAGCCCACCTCCCCAACTCCCAACTCATCCCATTTAAAAGTACTGGATGGAGCTCCACCACCATTATTCCAGAGAACACAGTTCTTCCACTGCTCCACAGCTCCTCAATGCTGGGGGGCTTTATACCCCTCTAGCCCACGCCTGGCATTATTAGGCAGCATGGAGCCAATAGGTTCATGATGTTGATCTGCTCCAGAGAGTCCTATTCCATTGGCAGTACTTCTTCTCTACAGGGACTAGACAAGCTGTGTGTGCATTTTCACATCTGTTTTAGCAATGAGTGCAACTTCAAGTAGCTGAATGCATTAATTCGAAAGAGTGTCCACAAATATTTGGACATATAGTGTCGACCCTCGCCTGTTTACTTACTCAGCTTTTGTCTAGGCCGATGTATCTCATTACTGCTGTCACAGTACTGCTGTCACCTGGCCCGGCTGTTGTACTACTCCATTAGATTCCCCTTTTCTATATAAACCCTTATCACCTTTTTAAGTCCACAAGTGTGTGGTACTTCAACCCAGAGGCCTCTGCAGCAAAGTGGCTGCTGCACATTTCTGCTGTTTAATCACTGGTTAGGCCTGTGGTTTGTTCACAATCATCATTAGGAAAGAGCAGCTGATGTAAATTTCGAAGCTTTAGGAAAAATCCTCAACCCTCTGCCCAACAACCAGCAGCAATGGGCTCCTCTAACTCTGAACATCAACATAACTGAAGCTCACAGAGCAGGAGAAAACTACAAGAAGATACCAGAGTGTTTTCAG
Source organism: Salminus brasiliensis (assembly GCF_030463535.1). Lineage (NCBI taxonomy): Eukaryota > Metazoa > Chordata > Actinopteri > Characiformes > Bryconidae > Salminus > Salminus brasiliensis. The sequence continues at coordinate 1,784,498 of NC_132887.1, forward strand.
GAGCCAGTTCCTCAGTTCCTAATGGAATTAAGAAATAGTATTTGACCAGAATGCCGGAGGTCAAGCTAAGGTCTGCAAGACCAAGAGCTTTCAGAAAGAACTGCTCATATGAATGATAGAAAGGTATAGCAGACGCCCTGTTTGACTGATCAGACTCAGATCAGAGTGGTGGAGCACTATTCTACTGTGCAGCGACTCCTACACTAACATGAAGACTGAAGAATCATCAGGAAAACCTTTCCAAACATTTGCAAATCTAAACAAACCTGAGGCACTTTGGAACTGATGAAGTTAAACCTGAACCAGGATGCAGAATGTCATGAAAAGAACACTTTTCCAACTGTTAAGCACAAGGGTGGATCGGACATACACTGGGTTTGTGTTGCAGCCAGTGATGACATTAATTAAATACCAGCAAATTCTGAAGGCAAACATCTAACCATCCTGCTCACGTCTCAAAATCCACAATGCTCGCTAAAGGAGGTGTAGCCAATTACTGACCATGCAGGGAGCCATACGTCTGGCCCTTTTCCATTTTCAGTGTTTTGAAAAAGACAAAAAAATGTTTAAAATATTAAAGAATCTCATTCATAATGAAATCAAACATTCTGGTTCGTTGGTTCTGAAAAAGCTTGAATCCCTGATTTAGGGGCTTACACTCATAGTCATCGATGGCTATAAAATATTCATATCCATTTTGGTGGTGTGATCTGTGCTGACATGCACTTATCACACACTTTTCCTGTAGTGAGAGAGCTGAGCATGTGCTCTTTCACTATCTCACTCACTCAATAAGGGCTCGCTCTGGACACGGTCAGCATTTTGAGGGTGATTGAGGAGGACAGGTGTTGGCCATTTAGCTAATGCTAATTCTTTCAAAAATATTACCTAGTGCAGGACAAACCTTCCCCCTTAAAGGTGCCCTGCAATGTTAACCTGTGTTTGTTTATTTATTTATTTATTTAGTTTATTGTACAGAGGCAGAACATGCATCACAAATAGTATAAGCAAACTAACAGATAAACAACAGGAAAGGAAGTAAATTATATATATATATATATATATATATATATATATATATATATATATATATATAGAGAGAGAGAGAGAGAGAGAGAACAAGACAACAACAGAATCAAAATAAAATAATTTTTTATGTTTTGAACACTTTTGAAAATTAAGTTTGAATAAATGTATAAATTTATTCAAATACATAAATTAGGTTCAGGTCATGTTGAGATAAGCAGAATGGTTATAGATGTATGCCGGGCGTGTTAGTGATGTAAACAGTTGTTAAATACTGTCCATAATTTCATATGTTTATGAGTTGTTGTTTTTTTGACTAAATGCTGCTAATTTTTCCATTTCTAACTTAACTTTATTTGTTTAACTGTTTATCTGAGTACAGAAGAATCCTGAGAGTTCAGTAGATGGAAGTGACAAACCATGAAGTGACAAACCAGAACCAGGACAGAGCTGGAAAACAGGCCGATTCCAAAACCTCAAAACTGTTACATCACAGTCTTGACTGTGGAGGTAAGGATGCGGTGGTATACTGTTTTTAGGTCAACCATGATTAAAGTTAAACAGTGATGGTTATCGAACTGTCGACATTTGCTTTGGAAACGAATTCAAAATGTAAACTAAACAACCAATCAGTTAATGAAGAAAATAATCAGCAGAACAATCTGATTTTAACAATAGTTCATATAGTTTAATTATTCACACAGTGTACAGATACAGCTACAGATACAGGGTTCAAACCACAGAGAAAACTACAAATGGACAAAAATGATTTTTATTGGTCAGCAGTGATTTATTTATCATTTTATAACAATATATTTATTTATATTCAAAAGGGAGGCATTTTACATATACATTTAATAAATTAATCATTAGTTTTAACTATATTAAATATTTTGTTCAACCAAAAAAAAATGCTTTCATTACTTTAAGGGGTTTTGCATAATTTATTATTATTATTATTATTAGTAGTAGTAGTAGTAGTATTAAGAAGAAGAAGAAAAACAACAACAATGCAATGTTGTTGCGCGAGAATGAAATGCAAAATACAGTATACTGGGATACAATGAAACCTAACCTAGATATTTTCTGAGACGGTTATCATACCATGTCAATCTCCTACTGTTACAACATTTACCCCAACATTTACCTAAACCCCACCCACTAGAAGAAGGTCTAGTCAGGGCCAAATCAGGGGCAAGGCTAAAAGCTAACTGGCTACAATCTCTTCAGCTTGCTAAGGGGACATGGCCCTGAGACTATCTGGAAAGAGTTGGGAATAATTGCATTGCTTTGGTTGGTCTGTTTGCCAATCAGAGCAGAGCTTATTGTTGTTGTTGTTGTTTTTTAATTAGGCCAAAAAAATCCCAGTCAGAAGAATAAGTGTTTCATGGAGAGTTAAATAACAGAATGGTAAACAGGCCCCATCCAACATCATACACTTACTATTTATACATCATACAACATCATTTTTATAAGTACAGTGTTTTGTTTTTCATTTATTTGTATTTATTTACATTTTAACGACACTCTCTCCCAACCCGAGGACAACTGGAGGCAGGTTTGGTGATAATTAACAGGTGATGATAATTGAATTTAGCCAATTAATGAGTTTTGCAGTTTGGCAGCCGAGAGAGGTGTTCCAAACACATCATATACTGGCTTATACTGGTGTGGGACTGGTTGACCATCATACCAGTGTCCAAAAAACAACACCTGCTGGTTTATACTGGTCTGGTGTCAGTGTGGTACTATATTCAACCAGTGTTCAAAACTCAACCAATGCTGGTTTATACTGGTCTGGTGCTGGTGTGGTGTTGGTTGACCATCATACCAGTGTTCAAAACAAAACATACTGGTTTATACTGGTCTTGTGTCGGTGTGATACTATATTTAACCAGTATTCAAAACATAACATATGCCGGTTTATACTGTTCTGGTGCTGGTGTGGTGTTGTTTGACCATCATACCAGTGTTCAAAACACTACATATGCTGGTTATACTGGTCTGGTGCTGGTGTGGTGTTGGTTGACCAGCAAACCAGTGTTCAAAACACTACATATGCTGGTGTCTGCTGATCTGGTGCTGGTGTATACTGGTCTGGTGCTGGTGTATACTGGTCTGGTGCTGGTTGACTAGCAAACCAATGTTAAAAACACAACCCATGCTGGTTATACTGGTCTGGAGCTGGTTGGCCAGCATACCAGTATTCAAAACAAAACATATTTTAACGACACTCTCTCCCAACCCGAGGACAACTGGAGGCAGGTTTGGTGATGATTAACAGGTGATGATAATTGAATTTAGCCAATTAATGAGTTTTGCAGTTGATTAAGGATCTAAAAAATGCTTCAGTTAATCCTACTTCATTTGCATGTTTGTTTACTGGAGCACTTCACTGAGCTCCACTGTTTGACATGTATTATAAGGGTGAATTCACACCTTTTTGAAGTCTGAAGAAACCGAGTTAAGATTTAGGCCTTTTTTTCCTGCCTCCGTCACCCACCCAGATCAAGCTTATCGGCTACAGTTCAGCGCTCAGCCTCTCCCCGCTCTGAATTACCAGCACCGAACGTGAAAAAGCCATTTTTGCTCGGCTGGCGCGGCGGCTTTGACTCGGAGTGTAATGGCTTTGACCGCCGCTTGCTGTCTAAAGAATTCACATCACAGCCCCGCGCTTCTAACAAGCTCTGCAGATTCACAAGCCTTCCCTGGCCCTGTATAAAAGGCCTTTATTCCCGCTCTCTCATTCAGAGACAGATATGGATGAATACCTACTGCACCTCCGATTCTATAGACCTTTTCATTTGGACGGCCCGAGCAGCCGGACAAAGCGTTTAGAATGCTTTCATTTGAAGCCAGTCACCTCTCATCATCATGAAACACATTTAGGGGGATTGTTCGTATGGATGCTGATTAAATGAGCAATGAACTGTACAGAGATTTCGCATTTTTATTTTATTACACCCTCAAATCCGCAATTCACCGCACTGATCACATGATATGTAGGGTCAGCGTGTTTTGCTTTTTAAAAAAAGAGGTCACCGGGGACACATAGGCTATTTACAGGCCCGGCGGCCTCCCCTCGTGGTTAGGATGTCGTGGCCGGGTGGACTATCCAGATGCTCATGGATGCAAAAAAACTCAAACCGTTTATTAAAGTTGGTGTCGTTCAAAAGGGCAGCCGAGAGAGGTGTTCCAACACATCATATACTGGCTTATACTGGTGTTGTGCTGGTTGACCATCATACCAGTATTTAAAACATAACATATGCCGGTTTATACTGGTCTGGTGCTGGATGACGAGCAAACCAGTGCTCAAAACACTACATATGCTGGTGTCTGCTGGTCTGGTGGTGGTTTATACTGGTCAGGTGGTGGTTTATGCTGGCCAGGTGCTAGTTGACCAGCAAACCAATGCTGAAAACACAACCCATGCTGGTTATACTGGTCTGGAGTTGGTTGACCAGCAAACCAGTGTTCAAAACAAAACATACTGGTTTATACTGGCCCGGTACTGGTTGACCAGCACACCATGGTTTTAACCCAAAGCACATGCTGGTTTATACTGGTCTGGTGCTGGTGTAATACTGGTCTAGAGCTGGTTGACCAGCATACCAGTATTCAAAACAAAACATACTGGTTTTAACTGGTCCGGTACTGGTTGACCAGCAGACCAATGTCAAACCAATATCAAAACACAATGCATGCTGGTTTATACTGGTCTGGTGTTGGTGTAATACTGGTTGACCAGCAATCCAGTGTATAAATCAATACATATGCTGGTTTCTGCTGGTCTGGTGCTGTTTTATACTGGTCTAGTGCTGGCTGGCCAGTATACCAGTATTCAAAACAAAACATACTGATTTTTAACTGGTCCGGTACTGGTTGACCAGCAAACCAGTGTCCAAAACATAATGTATGCTGGTTTATACTGGTGTGGTGCTGGTTTCTACTGGTCTAGAGCTGGCTGACCAGCAAGCCAGTGTTCAAAACACAATAAGAGGACCTGTCGGCGGAAAAGGGGGATATGGTGACCCTACAGACATGGAGGCAGAATGGAGAAATCAGACCTGAGCAGTGACCTCAAAGAAAAGGGAAGGACTTCTCAAGGTCAGTCAGGACAGTACACTTTGATTCTCTGTCAGACGACGTTACAGGCTGCAGATCTGTACCGTTTACACTGATAAACACTGGTAATTAGCTCAGTGTTTCAGAGCAGCGCTGATGCTAATTTGAAGAGCAGTACTATCTCGCTTCCCTGCTTCCTTGAAAGCCAAACCCACATGAAACAGCTTGGATTTCAGGCCTCTCTGACTGGCGATATGATGCTTAAAAATGAGCCAACAAACTCCTTCTCATGAGGATGACTCTTTCATTTCTCCCCACTATCCTCAAGATGACTAATTCACATAATTACGTCCTATTCCCAGCGCCTCTCTAAATAATTTGTTTTAAATGAGCACGGTGCGGAGGATCAGTGCCACACGCTAGTCTGCAGTAATTACCGACCTGAAGGAGACAACCGCCTTTTTTGTAGGGTTCCTCTCTCGCTTTTGGGTCATTAAGTCTTGCATGGGTTATTAGGCAAAAGATGGTGCAAGCAAACCTTAAATGACCCTAACGCAGATAAGCAGCACATTGTTTTAACCCCTTAAACTGCTGGTTTAATTTGCAGCAATTAATCTTATTCAGTAATTACTATGAACATATTCATAGTATTCTGAATTGTATCGTATATATTATTCATTTTTCCAATCATTTAGTGTTTATACAATTAACTATTCACTATGTACTGTGAAATATTCAGTACCCATTAAGAATAAATCAGTAACTAATATGAATTAATCAGTATCTAGTACAGGTTACTCAATATCTATCATGAAGTATTCATTTTACACTATGAATTATTCAGTATATCACAAATATTTTAGTATTCTATATGGATTTCATATCTACTATGAATGATTGAGTTGCTAGTGTAGGTTATTCAGTATCTATCATGTATTACTCAGTATACACTATGAATTATTAACTATATGCTATCAATTATACAATAACCCTTTATGACTTTATCTATCTGATCCGTCTATCTGTCTGATTAGTAACCTCTATGAATGAATCAGTATGTACTAGGAATCCTTTTTATTAAGTATTATTTATGCAGTATCCACTAGGAATTATTCTGTAACTAATCAGTTATCAGTATCTACTGTGAATTATTCAGCAACTGCTATGAATTCATCAGTATCCACAATGCACTATTCTGTAATTCTAGCTTTCAATTTGATTCTAACACTGTTTTGAGTCATCTCAGCCAACCTTGACAGCCTGGTCAGAGTCTCTGTTCAGATATAATAAGAGGTTTTGTGGACAGAGAGAAACCTGCAGAAAACACAACAGAATCCAGAATCCTTTATCCATTATCCATATATCTGATTTATCTGTCTGTCTGTCTGTCTGTCTATCTATCTGATCTGTCTATGTGATCCGTCTATCTATCTGAGCTGTCTGTCTATCTGATCTGTCTGTCTGTCTATCTATCTGATCTGTCTATTTATCCTATCTATCTGAGCTGTCTGTCTATCTATCTGAGCTGTCTGTCTGTCTGATCTGTCGATCTATCTAATCTACCTGTCTGTCTATCTATCTGATCTGTTTATCTGTTTGTCTATATGTCTGTCTATTTGATCCATCTCTCTGTATATCTGTCTGTCTATCTATCTATCTATCTATCTATCTATCTGTCTATCTATCTGATCTGATCTGTCTATCTGATCTATATTTCTATCCTATTTGTCTGATCTGTCTGTGTATCTATCTATCTGATCTGTCTATCTATCTGACCTGTCTCTCTATCTGTCTATCCATTCTGTCTATCTATCTGATCTTTTAATCTGTCTGTCTGTCTGTCTGATCTGTCTATCTATTTATCTAAATATCTGACCTGTCTGTCTATCTATCTGATCTGTCTGTCTCTCCATCTGATCTATCTGTCTGGTCTATCCTATCTGTCTGACCTGTCAGTCTGTCTTTCTACCTATCCATCTGTCTGTCTATCTATCTGATCTATCTGTCTGTCTCTCCATCTGTCTCTATGTCTGTTCTATCATATCTATCTGATCTGTCTGTCTGTCTATCTACCTATCCGTCTGTCTAATCTGTCTGATCTGTCTGTCTATGTTCCATGAACTACAAGCTTTTCTGTTGTCAGGAGATAAATCACTTGTGTAAGTAAGGAGAAAGTGACGCTACATTTCTCTCAGCTTAAACCATTTCAGTGATGAACAATAGAAACACTGTAATGTGTGTCTCAGTCTGGCTCTTGTGTTTTCTCTTCCTGGTCTGGGTCTGTGTTTCGTTTTTGGGGATTCCCATGTCCTCTTCAGCACATGGCTCTGTGTTGTGTTCTTGTCTCCGCCTTCTAGCTCCACCCAGTCATTAGTGTTTCCACCTGTGTCTCATTTGTTGCCCTGCCCTCTCGTTATCCTCCCCAGGTGTTTCTGCTTGTGTCTTGTGCTCTTATACCCGTGTGTTTGCTCTTGTCCTGATGTTTTATGGTGACTTTGCTGCATTTTGGGTTTCTACTGAAATTTCCTCTCCTAGTTTCTGCTGATCTGCAGGTCACCATAAGCTCCATAGATCAGTAGAGCACCTCCTATCTGTGTCTGCCTTTTTTATTTTTATTCTTTATAAGGATCATCCTAAAAAAGGTTTCTCCTCCTGTGCAGCGATTGGATCCTTCAATGACGCAGATGTTTGCTGGCCTTTATTCAGCAGAACTGACTTTTTAAAGGAAACAGAAGGGTACAATTGTAGGCTTTAGTTCTTGGTAGCACATGACCTAACGGCCTTTGCTGTACGTCAACACCACTAATCACAGAAGCAGCTCACAGCCTCTGTCTTTATCTTTTAGCCTGTTTCCTGATGTTAATCATATTAGAGGATTTATAGGCTGAGCTAAAAATGGATTAGCCTGAACATCTGCTAGCTTAGTCATTCTCATCTACTGATGCGGGTTATTTTTAGAAGAACCTCCCGCTTTGCCTGCTAACTTATCCTGGGAAATGGAATAGATGCAATTTCCTCTTGGATGACTTTGACTGGGTCGTGATAATCCGGGTTTGGTAATAATGGGAATACAGGTAATCAAGATACCAGAAAGGGGTGATTTACTAGCAGGATTACAGTAGAGCATCACTACTCTCCCATACCGGCCTCCCTTACAGATGGAATTTTGCACTAGTGATCAAACACACACATACACAGTGGACATTGAGCACAGGGCCTTGCAGCTTGCCGAGCCTGGGTATTGAACCCACAACCCTGCCATCAATAGCCCAGAGCTCTAACCGCTGTGGTGGCTCAGAGGTTAGAGCTCCAGGCTATTGATGACGGGATTGTGGGTTTGATCTCATTTAAAGGTAAGGACTGTATGATTAGCCGACTGCTGGACGCTGTGTTGTCTACAGCTTACCCAATTTTTCCTAGAGCCAAACAAACGTGCTGGTGTGGAATATTATTACTTAATATTAAGACTAATAATGTTCACAAACATAATTTAATAAAGCCAGCAGGCTAGAGAGGCATGGAGCTATAGATCAGTCGCACTGTGCTCTTTGGAACAATGTCACTGAATGCAATCAAATCCTCACAGCAATTGTGCTCTAAAATCTAGTTAAAAAAAGCCTTCCTCCCTGGACAGCAAGAGCAGAAGAAACTCATTTTAATACCCTGGATTTCAGACAAAAAAACAACAAATGAGCAAGTGTCCCAATACTTTTGTCCTTTTGATTCAGTTACGTCAGTGACTTTTTTTTTTTAAAGTAACCCTCCCAACTCTGGTGATAATGAGCACCGGTGTTAGCATTGCAGCATAAGTTAACATCAGGAAGAGATACGCCATATGAGTCCCAGAGTGACCAATCACATATCAGAACCCCTATTACTCCACAGCAGAATTGTCAGGAACGCATCAGGAGCATCACAGCCAGCCCCATCCCATGAGACAGATCTCAATCGGTTTCTCCATCAGCAGTCCACCGGCCTCTACTCTGAGTGACTGATGGCTCATCGTTGTCTGGGCTTAATGGAAAGATACAGGAGGATCCATTAGAAAGCATTCACTGCTCAGCGAATCAGCCTCGAGTTCTTCATCAATGTCAGCTCTGTGGGATCGGCACCAGACAACCTGCAGGAGAAAATTCCTCCCTGAATCTTCCACTCCTGCGCTCCTTCTCGCTCGCGTTTCCTCCCTCTCTCTCTCGGTGTGACATTCACAGGCAGATTGCACAGGATATATTCACACATCGCTCAGAGTGGCGGAATCCATCACCGCCTCGCCTCGGCTCCCAGAGACGTGCACGAAACAGAGAGGCAATCTGTTATGTGTGACGTGACTAATTTCTCGGGCTAAAAAGTGCAAAGCCACAAGCTCCAAAAAATCAGTTCGGTCCGATCGCAGGGAGCACGGAGCGGGGCAAGAGGAGGGCAGCCCCCCATTAACGGCAGAGCATGATGGAATATGACACACCAGAGCAACACGGCATTGGATGGCTTCCTCACAATCAGCCCAGTGCTCACTCTGCCCGGCCCTTGTGGGACTCATGGTTTAGCTCGTTCAAACAAGCAGAGAAACTCTGCGAAAGTGCAGATTATCCCACCTCAAGGCCAATTTCCCAAACCCCATTCAAATGACTACCGCTAGCAATGCATCCGAGACTAGGAGGGTGGCGCAAATCAGCCACCGCCTCCCTTTCCATCTGCCGCTGATGCAGCATCGCTAGGTAGCCAACGCGCTCAGAGGAAAGTGCGGCTGCGTTTACCTGAGGCCGAAAAGGAATGGGTAACCTGGGCCACCTTTTGTCTGGCACAGCGGCGGGACTGACGATTGGCGGTTGGCGCAGACTGAATAAAGCTTAACAAAAAGTAAATAAATCATTCAGAAATTCTCACAAGTTTAAATCCTGGGTCATTCTGCCATCAGCCATCGCCATCAGCAGCCGGAGCCAGAGTGAGCACAACTGCCCATGTGGGTAGATGGAGCTCTTGTGACGCTGGCCAGGCATGGGCGTCTGCCGGCTAATGTACCGGAGCTGGGGATCCGGCGGTTTCCTCTAGTGATGCTGTTTTGCCAGCTGTTCTAAAAAAGGCAGAGACTGTTTTCACATGTATTTGAGGAGGCATGTGCTTTTCCTCACCCTACTAGCATCAGGACCATTGCAAGTGATCGGGGGAGTCCTGATGAGTGGGTGGGTGGGTTAATTGGTGCAGCTAAAATATTTTAAAAAATGAATTCAAAAGAACAAGAGCGTAATAAGCCCCTAATTTTCATTACTTATAATAAGATGTTATTATAAATATATAATATATATATATATATATATATATATATATATATATATATATATATATATATATATATATATATGATTAAAATACGATTGAGTTTCCTGTTCTTCCCATTTCAATATTAGATATTTTTATACAGGAAAAAAAAGTAAATTGACGCTTATTTCAAGGTTATGGATTTCCTAAAGGTACATTTACCATTCAGTGTCCACCCTATCTCTATGATACACTCCTCTACAAAGTGGTCGCTGGTTACCCTTAAAAAAAAACTTTTAAAAGTGTCAACAGACAACAAATATTCATCAAATTATAATCAGCGCTGGCCTCACAAACAGCGATGAACTTTTCCTGATGAATCCTTGAGCACAGTGATCATCATCAGTCTTAACTGTCATGATTTACTGAACTATGATTGAAATATTAATTTTGCGAGTAACCTTTGCGTTAATCTGGTTTCGTAATCGCGGACGAAGGCGAGCTTCATTTGAATAGCCCAAGCTCCTCAGGGCCGCTCGAGTTTGAGCGTCTGGTGCAAAGTTGATTAAGACAGTAGCTCACTCCGTCATTACAGACTGAATTATTGATCTTCGGTGAGAAAGTGTGTGTTGCCCGCAGCGCCGTCTGTCCACTTCTGACCTTCTGTTCTCGGAGGAAAATGATCCAGAGAATAAGGGAGACGGAGGCTAAAGCGCGGCTTAAAATTACATTCATCCCGCAGCTCAGGGGCTCTGTGGGCCAAGTCTAGAGTGGGATATTAACCAGCCAAAGTTAGGGCCAAGAGGGCCAACCATCTGGAGTGTCCCAGCATTGCCCCGCTCTCATTCGCACCAGCCAATAACAGCCAGCGCTGACAACCTCAATTTTTCACCAGCGTTTACCTGAGACAGAAAAGGAACGGGTAACCTGGGCCACCTTTCGTCTGGCACAGCGGCAGGACTGGCGGTTGGCACAGACGTTTTCCAGTCTAGTGCTAATTATATCCCCCCCCAACCCCACCGCCCTCGTCCTCCTGGTATAAAAGATTTTCCCGCACAGCGAGACGGGGCTATTTACAACCTATTGCCGTCTTCTGCACAGAATCTGCTGCTTCTACTTGTAGGTTAATGGATACGTTCATCGCTCTATTTTTTCAGCTGCTGAGCTCCAAAAAAGACCCCCAGCTGAATTAAACAGAACTGTGGGGCTGTTTGTGGTTTAGATGGTATTAAAGATCATTATGTGCTCATTATGAATTTACCAAATAAACTGTTTTTGGAAGGTAGATTCCATCAATTTCTGCATAATCCAGCTGCTGAAGTGTAAACCGTGTCGTCCAGAGTGGAGGTTTGGTGTAAAATTGGGCTTCATTGTAAAGAAATAAACCAATTACTATTTTTTTACAGTGGTGATGAATGGAAACAGGCATCGGTCGCCATGACTACAACACAGACACAGCCCATAATGTATTTCCTATCCAAACCCACGAGTGAAGCTACAACATGTGTCTTCTGAGTTTTATATGGAATGATGATGATGATGATGGTAAAATAGTGAATAGAGAATCTCAACTAATCCAGTTTTCTTCAGGGACTACTTTCTGTAGCTGCACTACACCCTGCAGCATGTATCCCTCCACCACTTTAATGATCTGTGATAAAAAAAAAAACAGGTTCTAGATCGAAAGTACAAGGTGGTGTTTCTAATAAAGTGGCCAGAGATCAGAAGCACAAGGTGGTGTTTCTAATAAAGTGGTCAGAGATCGGAAGCACAAGGTGGTGTTTCTAATAAAGTGGCCAGAAGTAAGAAGGACAAAGTGGTGTTTCTAATAAAGTGGCCAGAAGTCAGAAGGACAAAGTGGTGTTTCTAATAAAGTGGCCAGAGATCCGATGCACAAGGTGGTGTTTCTAATAAAGTGGCCAGAGATCAGACGCACAAGGTGGTGTTTCTAATAAAGTGGCCAGAAGTCAGAAGGACAAAGTGGTGTTTCTAATAAAGTGGCCAGAAGTCAGAAGGACAAAGTGGTGTTTCTAAAGGTAAAGGATAAAGGTGCACGTATTCGTCACTGTACAGTGTGGACTGTACAGCGAAATGTGTCCTCCGCATTTAACCCATCTGGTAGTGAACACACACTCACACACACACACGTGTTAGGGGCAGTGAGTACACACACACACCCAGAGCGGTGGGCAGCCAACTCCAGCGCCCGGGGAGCAGAGAGGGTAAAGGGCCTTGCTCAAGGGCCCAACAGTGGCAGCTTGCCGAGCCCGGGAATCGAACCCACAACCCTGTTATCGATATCCCGGCGCTCTAACCGCTGAGCCACCACTGCCCCTAATAAAGTGGCCAGAGATCCGATGCACAAGGTGGTGTTTCTAATAAAGTGGCCAGAGATCAGATGCACAAGGTGGTGTTTCTAATAAAGTGGCCAGAAGTCAGAAGCACAAAGTGGTGTTTCTAATAAAGTGGCCAGAGATCGGAAGCACAAGGTAGGTGTTTCTAATAAAGTGGCCAGAGATCACACGCACAAGGTGGGTGTTTCTAATAAAGTGGCCAGAGATCAGACGCACAAGGTGGTGTTTCTAATAAAGTGGCCAGAAGTCAGAAGGACAAAGTGGTGTTTCTAATAAAGTGGCCAGAGATCAAAGTCACAAGGTGGTGTTTCTAATAAAGTGGCCAGAAGTCAGAAGGACAAAGTGGTGTTTCTAATAAAGTGGCCAGAGATCAGAAGCACAAAGTGGTGTTTCTAATAAAGTGGCCAGAGATCAGAAGGACAAAGTGGTGTTCCTAATAAAGTGGCCAGAGATCAGAAGGACAAAGTAGTGTTTCTAATAAAGCGGCCAGAAATCGAAGGCACAAGGTGGTGTTTCTAATAAAGTGTCAAAAAATCAGACGGCCAATATAGATGTTTCTAATAAAGTGGCCAATGTGGAAGAACAAGGTAGTTGTTTCAAATAAAGTGGCCAGAGATCGAAGTCACAAGGTGGTGTTTCTAATAAAGTGGCCAGAGATCGAAGTCACAAGGTGGTGTTTCTAATAAAGTGGCCAGAGATCAGACGCACAAAGTGGTGTTTCTAATGAAGTGGCCAGAGATCAGACGCACAAAGTGGTGTTTCTAATAAAGTGACCAGAGATCAGAAGCACAAAGTGGTGTTTCTAATAAAGTGGCCAGAGATCGGAAGCACAAGGTAGGTGTTTCTAATAAAGTGGCCAGAGATCACACGCACAAGGTGGGTGTTTCTAATAAAGTGGCCAGAGATCTGAAGCACAAGGTAGGTGTTTCTAATAAAGCGGCCAGAGAGCAAAGTCACAAGGTAGGTGTTTCTAATAAAGTGGCCAGAGATCAAAGTCACAAGGTGGTGTTTCTAATAAAGTGGCCAGAGATCAAAGTCACAAGGTGGTGTTTCTAATAAAGTGGCTAGAAGTCAGACGCACAAGGTGGTGTTTCTAATAAAGTGGCCAGAGGTCAGAAGCACAAAGTGGTATTTCTAATAAAGTAGCCAGAGATCAGAAGGACAAAGTGGTGTTTCTAATAAAGTGGCCAGAGATCAGACGCACAAAGTGGTATTTCTAATAAAGTGGCCATAGATCTGAAGCACAAGGTAGGTGTTTCTAATAAAGCGGCCAGAGATCGAAGGCACAAGGTGGTGTTTCTAATAAAGTGTCAAAAAATCAGACGGCCAATATAAATGTTTCTAATAAAGTGGCCAATGTGGAAGAACAAGGTAGTTGTTTCTAATAAAGTGACCAGAGATCGAAGTCACAAGGTGGTGTTTCTAATAAAGCGGCCAGAGATCGAAGGCACAAGGTGGTGTTTCTAATAAAGTGTCAAAAAATCAGACGGCCAATATAGATGTTTCTAATAAAGTGGCCAATGTGGAAGAACAAGGTAGTTGTTTCTAATAAAGTGGCCAGAGATCGAAGTCACAAGGTGGTGTTTCTAATAAAGTGGCCAGAGATCGAAGTCACAAGGTGGTGTTTCTAATAAAGTGGCCAGAGATCAGACGCACAAAGTGGTGTTTCTAATAAAGTGGCCAGAGATCAGACGCACAAAGTGGTGTTTCTAATAAAGTGACCAGAGATCAGAAGCACAAAGTGGTGTTTCTAATAAAGTGGCCAGAGATCGGAAGCACAAGGTAGGTGTTTCTAATAAAGTGGCCAGAGATCACACGCACAAGGTGGGTGTTTCTAATAAAGTGGCCAGACATCTGAAGCACAAGGTAGGTGTTTCTAATAAAGCGGCCAGAGAGCAAAGTCACAAGGTGGTGTTTCTAATAAAGTGGCCAGAGATCAAAGTCACAAGGTGGTGTTTCTAATAAAGTGGCCAGAGATCAAAGTCACAAGGTGGTGTTTCTAATAAAGTGGCTAGAAGTCAGACGCACAAGGTGGTGTTTCTAATAAAGTGGCCAGAGATCAGACGCACAAAGTGGTATTTCTAATAAAGTAGCCAGAGATCAGAAGGACAAAGTGGTGTTTCTAATAAAGTGGCCAGAGATCAGACGCACAAAGTGGTATTTCTAATAAAGTGGCCATAGATCTGAAGCACAAGGTAGGTGTTTCTAATAAAGCGGCCAGAGATCGAAGGCACAAGGTGGTGTTTCTAATAAAGTGTCAAAAAATCAGACGGCCAATATAAATGTTTCTAATAAAGTGGCCAATGTGGAAGAACAAGGTAGTTGTTTCTAATAAAGTGACCAGAGATCGAAGTCACAAGGTGGTGTTTCTAATAAAGCGGCCAGAGATCGAAGGCACAAGGTGGTGTTTCTAATAAAGTGTCAAAAAATCAGACGGCCAATATAGATGTTTCTAATAAAGTGGCCAATGTGGAAGAACAAGGTAGTTGTTTCTAATAAAGTGGCCAGAGATCGAAGTCACAAGGTGGTGTTTCTAATAAAGTGGCCAGAGATCGAAGTCACAAGGTGGTGTTTCTAATAAAGTGGCCAGAGATCAGACGCACAAAGTGGTGTTTCTAATAAAGTGGCCAGAGATCAGACGCACAAAGTGGTGTTTCTAATAAAGTGACCAGAGATCAGAAGCATAAAGTGGTGTTTCTAATAAAGTGGCCAGAGATCGGAAGCACAAGGTAGGTGTTTCTAATAAAGTGGCCAGAGATCACACGCACAAGGTGGGTGTTTCTAATAAAGTGGCCAGACATCTGAAGCACAAGGTAGGTGTTTCTAATAAAGCGGCCAGAGAGCAAAGTCACAAGGTGGTGTTTCTAATAAAGTGGCCAGAGATCAAAGTCACAAGGTGGTGTTTCTAATAAAGTGGCCAGAGATCAAAGTCACAAGGTGGTGTTTCTAATAAAGTGGCTAGAAGTCAGACGCACAAGGTGGTGTTTCTAATAAAGTGGCCAGAGATCAGACGCACAAAGTGGTATTTCTAATAAAGTAGCCAGAGATCAGAAGGACAAAGTGGTGTTTCTAATAAAGTGGCCAGAGATCAGACGCACAAAGTGGTATTTCTAATAAAGTAGCCAGAGATCAGAAGGACAAAGTGGTGTTTCTAATAAAGTGGCCATAGATCTGAAGCACAAGGTAGGTGTTTCTAATAAAGCGGCCAGAGATCGAAGGCACAAGGTGGTGTTTCTAATAAAGTGTCAAAAAATCAGACGGCCAATATAAATGTTTCTAATAAAGTGGCCAATGTGGAAGAACAAGGTAGTTGTTTCTAATAAAGTGACCAGAGATCGAAGTCACAAGGTGGTGTTTCTAATAAAGTGGCCAGTGATCGAAGTCACAAAGTGGTGTTTCTAATAAAGTGGCCAGAGATCAGACGCACAAAGTGGTGTTTCTAATAAAGTGGCCTGATGTCAAAGGCACAATGTGGTGTTTCTAATAAAGTGGCCAGTGTAGAAGCACAAAATGGTGTTTCTAATAAAGTGGCCCGAGATAAGAAGCAAAAAGTGGTGTTTCTAATAAAGTGGCCAGAGATCAGACGCCCAAGGCGGGTGTTTCTAATACAGTGGCCAGAGATTGGAAGCACAAAGTGGTGTTTCTAATAAAGTGGCCAGAGATCAGATGCACAAGGTGGTGTTTCTAATAAAGTGTCCAGAGATCAGAAGCGCAAGGTGGTGTTTCTAATAAAGTGTCCAGAGATCAGACGCACAAGGTGGTGTTTCTAATAAAGTGGCCAGAGATCAGACGCGCAAGGTGGGGTTTCTAATAAAGTGTCCAGAGATCAGACGCACAAGGTGGTGTTTCTAATAAAGTGTCCAGAGATCAGACGCACAAGGTGGTGTTTCTAATAAAGTGGCCAGAGATCCGAAGCACAAGGTGGTGTTTCTAAAAAAGTGGCCAGAGATCTGAAGCACAAGGTAGTTGTTTCTAATAAAGTGGCCAGAGATCAGAAGCACAAAGTGGTGTTTCTAATAAAGTGGCCAGATATCAGACACACAAAGTGGTGTTTCTAATAAAGTGGTCAGAGATTGGAAGCACAAGGTGGTGTTTCTAATAAAGTGTCAAAAAATCAGACGGCCAATGTAGATGTTTCTAATAAAGTGGCCAATGTGGAAGAACAAGGTAGTTGTTTCTAATAAAGTGAACAGAGATCGAAGTCACAAGGTGGTGTTTCTAATAAAGTGGCCAGAGATCAGACGCACAAAGTGGTGTTTCTAATAAAGTGGCCTGATGTCAAAGGCACAATGTGGTGTTTCTAATAAAGTGGCCAGTGTAGAAGCACAAAGTGGTGTTTCTAATAAATGGGCCAGAGATCAGACACACAAAGTGGTGTTTCTAATAAAGTGGCCTGATGTCAAAGGCACAATGTGGTGTTTCTAATAAAGTGGCCAGTGTAGAAGCACAAAATGGTGTTTCTTATAAAGTGGCCAGAGATCGGAAGCACAAAGTGGTGTTTCTAATAAAGTGGCCAGAAATTGGAAGCACAAAATGGTGTTTCTTATAAAGTGGCCAGAGATCGGTAGCACAAGGTAGGTGTTTCTAATAAAGTGGCCAGAGATCAGACACACAAGGTGGCGTTTCTACTAAAGTGGCCAGAGATCGGAAGCACAAAGTGGTGTTTCTAATAAAGTGGCCAGAAATTGGAAGCACAAAATGGTGTTTCTAATAAAGTGGACAGAGATCGGTAGCACAAGGTAGGTGTTTCTAATAAAGTGGCCAGAGATCAGACGCACAAGGTGGGTGTTTCTAATAAAGTGGCCAGAGATTAGACACACAAAGTAGTGTTTCTAATAAAGTGGTCAGAGATTGGAAGCACAAGGTAGTTGTTTCTAATAAAGTGGCCAGAGATCAGACGCACAAGGTGGTGTTTCTAATAAAGTGGCCAGAGATCCGAAGCACAAGGTGGTGTTTCTAAAAAAGTGGCCAGAGATCTGAAGCACAAGGTAGTTGTTTCTAATAAAGTGGCCAGAGATCAGAAGCACAAAGTGGTGTTTCTAATAAAGTGGCCAGATATCAGACACACAAAGTGGTGTTTCTAATAAAGTGGTCAGAGATTGGAAGCACAAGGTGGTGTTTCTAATAAAGTGTCAAAAAATCAGACGGCCAATGTAGATGTTTCTAATAAAGTGGCCAATGTGGAAGAACAAGGTAGTTGTTTCTAATAAAGTGAACAGAGATCGAAGTCACAAGGTGGTGTTTCTAATAAAGTGGCCAGAGATCAGACGCACAAAGTGGTGTTTCTAATAAAGTGGCCTGATGTCAAAGGCACAATGTGGTGTTTCTAATAAAGTGGCCAGTGTAGAAGCACAAAGTGGTGTTTCTAATAAATGGGCCAGAGATCAGACACACAAAGTGGTGTTTCTAATAAAGTGGCCTGATGTCAAAGGCACAATGTGGTGTTTCTAATAAAGTGGCCAGTGTAGAAGCACAAAATGGTGTTTCTTATAAAGTGGCCAGAGATCGGAAGCACAAAGTGGTGTTTCTAATAAAGTGGCCAGAAATTGGAAGCACAAAATGGTGTTTCTTATAAAGTGGCCAGAGATCGGTAGCACAAGGTAGGTGTTTCTAATAAAGTGGCCAGAGATCAGACACACAAGGTGGCGTTTCTACTAAAGTGGCCAGAGATCAGAAGCACAAAGTGGTGTTTCTAATAAAGTGGCCAGAAATTGGAAGCACAAAATGGTGTTTCTAATAAAGTGGACAGAGATCGGTAGCACAAGGTAGGTGTTTCTAATAAAGTGGCCAGAGATCAGACGCACAAGGTGGGTGTTTCTAATAAAGTGGCCAGAGATTAGACACACAAAGTAGTGTTTCTAATAAAGTGGTCAGAGATTGGAAGCACAAGGTAGTTGTTTCTAATAAAGTGGCCAGAGATCAGACGCACAAGGTGGGTGTTTCTAATAAAGTGGCCAGAGATTGGAAGCACAAAGTGGTGTTTCTAATAAAGTGTCCAGATATCAGACGCACAAGGTGGGGTTTCTAATAAAGTGGCCAGAGATCAGACGCACAAGGTGGGGTTTCTAATAAAGTGACCAGAGAGCAGACGCACAAGGTGGGGTTTCTAATAAAGTGTCCAGAGATCAGACGCACAAGGTGGGGTTTTTAATAAAGTGGCCAGAGATCAGACGCACAAGGTGGGGTTTTTAATAAAGTGGCCAGAGATCAGACGCACAAGGTGGGGTTTCTAATAAAGTGTCCAGAGATCAGACGCACAAGGTGGGGTTTCTAATAAAGTGGCTTACAGCTGCAGGCATCTGACACACTTTGCAATAAGTAAGCTATACAGAATGTTGCAGTCAGCGGGCTTTAGCAGCCCTTACTAAGGAGTTTCAGTTCATTTTCAGGTTGAATCAGGTGTAATACAATAGAAAAAAACACAAAGCCGTGCAGTGCTGCAGTCCTGAAGGATCTGAGGCTGAACACATTCCACATTTATGGCATTTTCCTCTCTGGTGAAGTCAGCAGAACGTCTCTCTTTATTCAGATTCAGTCCATTTGCATTTTTCTTCACATTTGTGGGCAGTTATGATACTGCAGAGGAACAGCAGCACTGAAATACGCCCGGCATCATCACGGAGAAGTGCTGTCAAAGTAAACTCCAGCTGTGCAGAATCCTCTGTGGAATCTGAGATTAGCTTCCTGCTCAGACGATGGCGTTCATTCATCCCGGGGTCAAGCTGTTCTGCATTTCCGCCCGTCTTTTAATCCATCGCTATGAACAAGGAGAGAAGTTAAGTTGTGGAAATGTCAGATTTGATTGATTGCGAAACTTTCCTTTGACCTTTTCAGGATGAGCTTATCACAGGTCCTCCCTCACAGGCCTTATCTGCCTAGGGTTGGTGTGTGCTCAGCACTGCTGTGTAATTGATCCAGTCAGCTTTCACTCCGCCCTCCACCTGATAATCCCACCCGAGCCCCTCTGATACATATCGCCCAGAAATAACCACCTGAAAACCACAGGCTACCTTCAACCCCACTGCTGGGATTTGCTGTACCCTATACACCCTATACACCCAGTCGCTCACCCCTAGTCATAAAGAGAGGGCACCAACATCCGTATCCATACATTTAACAAATAGGAGGCTATGTAATCCTTATTGTACCTTATACCAGTCATTCCCTCCATACCAGTAAACATGATGAGGGGACACACACACACACTCTACACACTCTATATTTACAGTACTACACTGGTTTAAGCAGTTTAATGTACAGGTTTAATATCATCTAAATGTTTACACTCAGGATGGGTGTAGTTCGGGTGCAGTTCAGGTGTAGTGTGGGTGGGTGGGGGACTGAGCATAGGGTGTCCAGTAGTAAGTGCAGGGTGCAGAGTGTGTGTGTGTGTGTGTGTGTATGGGGAGAAGGTGTGATGGTACAGGTGAGGTCCACAGTCCACAAGCTATTGTTCGTTCAGCAGCCGAATGGCTTGAGGATGGAAGCTGTCTCTGACCCGACTGGTTCTGGTCTTCAAGCTTCTGTACCTCCTGCCGCTGGATCACTGTGAGAACAGGACGTGGCTTGGGTGGGTGGAGGCCTTTATAGTCCTCCTTGACCTCCTGGTCAAGCGGCTGGTGAAGAAATCCAGAAGGTTTGGCAGCTGAACCCCGCTGGGCTGTGCGCACCACCCTCTGCGGTGCAGTTCCTGTACTAGGTGGAGATCCAGCCCATCAGAATGCTCTCCACAGTGCAGGTGTAGAACGTCCTGAGGATGCAGGGGTTCATACCTAACCTCCTTAGCCATCTCAGGTACTGTAAAGGAGGTGCAGTTGTGCCTTTTTCTTCACCACCTTGCAACACAGCCATCTTGGAAACGGTCACTAAGTAAAGGTAATTGGTCCATTGCAACCACTGATGGACTTTTCACTGGCTTCCTGTAGCTGCTGCCCTGGTCATCAGATTCAGACCCCTGACTCTGGCCTACAAAGCCAGGACTGGACCAGCGAGCCCCTCCGTACTTGATGGCGATGGTCAAAACCCTGATCTGCACCAAGAGCCCCTCCAGCTTCAAGTACGGCTCGGCTCGACCCGCCATCCTTTAAGATCCACGGAAGACGAGCGTCCAGACTTTTTACTGTCCTGCACCGAAGTGGTGGAACGAACTTCCCCTGGGTGTCCGAACAGCAGAGTCCAACACTCACTGTCCTCAAACCCAGACTGAAGACCCTCCTCTTCTGAGAGGACTGAGTGTGCAGAGTGTAGAGGACTGTGTCTCCATACTGACTACATAGCATCTACTAAATGCCTTAAATGTAAATGTAATCTGATGGGATATTAAAAATCACAGACCAGTAAATTGCATTTGGGTCAGATTGGCAGGCGTTTATGACATCTAGCTGTCCTGTCTTGTCTGTTTATGATGATTTTATGATTTTAAACGACCCTGCGTTGATGGACAGCTGGACTGAAACATCAGTCGACAGCAGAAAAGCTTTATATAAGCCATGATTTGAGCGGTGCTGTTCTGCAGGTGTGCTCTTAAGTGCCGACCAGTCTGAGGAATTCAGCCTCATTTGAATATCCCTCCATTAGCTGAGCTGGGCATCAAAGAGGGGGAAAAAATACAAGAGCAATCACGTTCGCCCTGATTCTCTGTGACCCCGGGCGACCCGCCGCCGGAGGACACCAGTGCAGCCGCCACTTCTCACTTCTTGCATGTTTCTCGGAGCGTGCAGGTGAGCGTACGCCTCTTCAAAGGACGGCAAGGATTGGTATTCAGGGAGCTTTACAGCTGCGCCTCTGGTTTCAGAGAAAACCTCCGAACATTCCTCAGATAAGATGGTGGGAAAAAAAGAGAGAGAGAGAGAGACGGAGACTTGAGCATATTTTACGCACCGCTGAGGACAAAAGATAAGAATTCAAAGAAGCGTTCGTGTCCCGGAGGACCAATCAAACTCGCTGTGTCTCTGCAGTGCTGAGCGCTCGTGTAAAGCGAGAAGACGCACCGAAAAAGTCAAACAGCGCTGTGGGCAACTGCTGTTCAGGCACTAACACTTCCTCTCTGTTCTCAGCCCCCCCGTCCCACGCTGTGTGGGCGGGTGTGTATGGGTGCACTGCAAGGAAAATGATCTAAAGTGAAATATTTTTATAGTCCAAGTACACTATAAATATTTGGACAAAAGTATTTGGACACCTACACATTGCACCAACAAGATTGCAGTTTTATGCCGTCCCATTCTGAACCCATAGGCATTATTAATATGGAGCTGGTCCCCCCTTGCTCTAAGCTCTACCAGCAGCAGCAGGTCTGGAGCTCTGCTGCAGTTACTGAGTCAGTTGGAGGCTTTTCTGCACTGAGCTCAGCACTCGGCCCTGACCCCGCTCTGTAACTTTACGTGGTCTGACAGACACTCTGTGGACACTGAGCTGCTCTCTGTGAGCTGTTCCTCCTAAACTCTTCCACTGTTCAATAATAACACCACTCACAGCTGATGGAGGAAGATCTAGGAGGGAGGAAAATTTCACCAGCTGACTTGTTGTTGTTGGTGCAGCGGTGTCTCCTATTACATACAGAACCACGCTGGAGTTCAGTGAGCTCTTCAGAACCTCCTGTTCTTTCACTGATGTGTGGAGGTAAGACAGACTGCAGGACTAGAGGCTGGAGTTTATACAGGTGTGGAAATGGGCCTGAATCAGACTGTGAGCAGGCAGCATGTACCGCCAGCCGCCAGCAGGGGGCCCGGCCAGCAAAGTAGGAAAGCTGGTGGGGTTGGAGCAAAGAACTCCAAGCCCCAGAATTCCCAGCGGTAATCAACGCTGACCAGGCCCACCTGTGTGGCATGGTATAAATACACCCAGCCAAACACACTTCCCTGTCGCACCTTTGTAGAGGGGTGAACGGTAACAGTGGGTTTATGTTGTGAAGAGAAAAGTGAAAAGAGAAGTTCAAGTTGTGAACAGCGAAAAGAGAAAAGTATTTGAGTTGTCTTTAGTTTGAGTGAACATCACTCCTGGTTTTCCTTTGTTTGTGTTCCCGCCTTTTTGTGTTGCTTATGATCAGTGTTTATACTGCCACCCCTCACAGCTGTGGTGGCACAGTGGAAATACACTGGGCTCCCATTACCAGGGTTGGTAGTTCAAGCCCAACAGTCACTAAGCACACACCATAAGATTATCGTTTCATCATAATAAAACGAATTCTGACTGCACTTGAGTCCAAACCCCACACTGTAACAGACACCTGAATTCAGTGATTAAGAGATGTGTCCCAATACTTTATATCCTTATAGTGTGTCTGATATATATATATAGATTTTTTCATTGTTCCATGTTATTTTTAAATATTAAAAGTTATTTAAGCGTTTTATTCCTCTTGCTTGTTTTAAGCTTTATTTCTTGACCAAAGCTGAATTCTATTATTTCTATTATTACACAAAAAGTGTCTGCAAATAGATTATAAGATATACATCAAATCCTTTTAGTAGATAAAATGACATAAAACACATCCAAATATGTTAGAAACAAGTCATTAATTTCATAATATTGCTGCAATAATCTAAAAATGACAAATATTCAATATTTAGACCATGTTTAATAGAATTTCACTTTTGGCCAAAATCTCATTATTTACAGTGTGTGTTTAAAGTGCTCTAAACTCAAATGAAACCCACTGTCCTGTAACTGCTTCAGGTGTGTGATGTCTGAATCTCTGAGGGTCTCTCACGCCGCGCTCAGTGAGCGTCGAACAGGCAGGAAAATAAGCCGATCCGGAAAGGGAAAGAAGACGCAGCATATGTCTCTACTAATGCATCCAGGAAGCTCGGACGCCTCAGCTGGATCAATTCAGCATTAAATTTAGATGAGGTGTTTCTCTGCCGTCATCACTTAGGGACGGGGCGACCTGGCGCTAACAGCTGTAGAACATCTGTCACACAGTCTTCAGTGCTGGCACTGACTGCAGATAGTCTTGACACTCCACACTCCGCGAACGTGGAGTCTTCAGGAACATCTACACTCTAAAAAAGAAGGAGCCTTTAAGCAGTGCTTGGCCCAGGTAGAGGTTCTGTGTGGAACCATGATGATCGGGAACATCTGAAGTCTTAAAAACACTGTGCTTGCAGTGTTTTTAATGTTTTGCTGTCTGACCCCGCTCTACATTTGCTTTGTAGTGCTTCAGGTTTGAGAAACACTCATTAGCCCTGATATCGTACTGCCTGTGTGATATCGGAGGATTGAGGAAAGCTAGTTTTGGTATACTTTATAATACAGGCCCTTACAAACAGCAACATAATCATTACTTACAGTCTGAGGTTCACCTTCACTCATCATGGACATGGAGGTCATGATAATATTGAGGTTTCTGGGATCTGGTGTGGAATGAGTGACGTACATTTCTAATAGAAACAAACAAGAATTTGGTCACAAGTTTTATTTTTGAGGAATTTCTTAAATCAACACGAGCAAAAGTATTCATACATGGTCAAAAATATAGATACACCCACTTAGGTGATTAATTACGGGCTGCTGGACGTTCCAAAATGTCTTTTAACTTGCCAAGACCAAGACCTCCTGACTTCCTGTTGGTGACCAAGCCGGACTGACTACAGCTTGTAGCTGTGGAGTTTGTTTGACAGCACTCATCAGTGTGCTGTGGGGAGCTCAGTGCAGACCTGAGAAGGATGATCATAGATTTACATTTTTAAAGTTCTAAACAACTGCAGATCCCCAGACCATTGGTTTAAACAGCTGGATATAAGAACTAGTTATAGGGAGGTGTATCTACATTACCATGGTCTGGAAGAAGACCTTAACTATCACCCTCAGTTGGTTTAGATGGACAGGAACCGTGTCTGTACCATCTCTCCTGTACCGTATCTCATTTACTGTATCTCCTGTACCATATCTCATTTACCGTATCTCATTTACCATATCTCATTTACCATATCTCATTTACCGTATCTCATTTACCATATCTCCTGTACCGTATCTTCTGTACCGTATCTTCTGCTCCAAAATCTAACACCTTCAAGCTTGACTAAAGTTTAAAAGAGGTGTAAATGTGAGGATAAATCAACAGCGTATCAATTATTGGTCAGATATGTTATTTTGATCTCTCTGTGAATCTCTCTCTTTATTTTTTATTAAATATTGTTTATTAAATATTGAATCTCTCATTCAATATTTAATAAACAATAATGTGTTGAAATTCCACAGTTCAGTTTATAGTCATGCCGTGTGCAATTCTAGTTCAGTAACTTAGTAACTCTGTCGACACAAATATGTCCATACCTGAAATGGAGTATGTATGTATGTATTGATTTTTTTCTATAATAAAGCCTCTCCAATAAAGAAAACTTTAAGTCAAACATTAGTTCATTTTAATACAAAGTGTGTAAATATATAACCATTTTAATTCATTAAAACCAAATTTTGTCTTTTTTCTAAGAATGCTGTATGGTCTCCACTCATTCTGCATTCCAGAGAAAATGCCAATATTGCTTTCAATAACTCCTGTAGAACCCTCTTCTTAAAATGTGTAGGTATCGTTTATCATTGTAACTGACCTCATTCCCAGAGCACCTCGGTTCTTAAGCTAAAATTAACATTCAGTTCAGTCACGTTCGTTTTACAATTCTGCAACACCTCTTCAGCTGCTCCTCATAAATTCACATGTATCAGTGACTCTCTTTCTCTCTCTCTCTCTCTCTCTCTTTTGAGGAAAATGAAGACGTCACGGTAGTCTCCAGCTCACTGAAACTTGTTTCACATCAGGGCGACAAAACTAAGAGACAAATTGAATCTCAGTATCTTTCTTTAATCATTCTGGAGGGTGGAAATATCTCTCTTGATAGGCTGTTTTTCTTTTCTTTCTTTTTTTTTTTTTTAAAAAAAAGCTTAATAAAATGATCTATCTGGATGTTGAAAAAGGGGCTTTATTGAAAAATGAGCCTGAAAATCTGATTGCTGATTGATGTGAATGAAAAGAGACCCTGGCCGCACAGTGAGTAATCTCATTAACTCCTCCACAAAGGCTAATGCAATAATGAGCAAAGCACGGCTCCGTCATTGAAAAGCTCCATCACAACTTTCTGCTCTAATATAGACTTTTAGGAGACAAAAGAACGTCCCACGTGGTTTATGTGATCCAGTTCTAAAACGGAAGCTGGTTTTAGTGTGGAGGCATGAGGCTTTCTGTGTGAAAATCACCCCATTGTTACACGCAGTGGTGGACGGAAATCCTCCACAGCCAAGGACATTTGTACATTTTACCCTCCTAAGTGGGTCATTTGAAGTAGGAGGCAATTAAGGTATCAAAGTGCTAATATTGCTCCATAGTAGGGATTTAACGAATAGGAATGAATGATTGGGAACAAACAAATAATCCCTACAGACACCCATAGGTGGCGCCCCACTTGCTTTTGTTGGACTTTACCCTCCACTTCACTCCAAACACAACCTCCAGAATCATCATCCGAATACTTTCCTGTCTGCTCCCTGGATTTTATGACCTCAGTAAATCTACTGGCAGAGCTGACTAGCTTCTGGATCCACATGAGTACCAGATCAGCAGAATCTAGCAGAAGATGTTTCCATAAAGTATTCAGACTCAGCCGGGCTCTAGTAGCCTTATCTAAACACTGCCCCACTGAGATCCACAGAAAAAACATATTTCTATACAAACTGACCCCAAACTGACCCTAACACACACGAGAGTTCACACACGTCTGCTTTAATGCACATATTTACTGACTGAAAGTTCAACATTTCATGTTTAGAACCTCCCCCATCACTTCCCAGGACAGACACCTGCCTATGCAGATTATTATTATTATTATTATTATTATTTCTGCTGGGGGTTCTGAAAAATACATAATTAAACAAATAACACAATTAAATATTACCTCAGTTGTTTATAACACCTTTTCTGCTCTTCTTTGCAATTCTTAAGTAACATAATCTAAAAGAGATTATCATATCATATAATCTTAGATGATAATATTATCTCAAAAAATTAAAAAGAGCTTGTCAAACGATAAATGTAAGATTTAGGCCACACCCACATCGAATTTAAACCCAAAACAGATGCATATATTTAGAATGCTAATTGGATAAAGATACAGATGCAAATAATGATGTTGTGTTATACCCAAACTACATACTGACACAAGCTACAAGCTAAAACTCCTTCACACCCATGCATTTTACTGATGTCATGTGAATGAAGCATTAGTATTAAGTATTTTCAGGTAGCTCCCATGTCTGTGTTACCTTCTGGCTCTCTCCTTTTAATTAGGCTGTTATAGTCAGACCTGCCGGAGTCGTCAGACACACTCTGATACTGATCAACATTCTCTGCTCTCCATAAAATTCCTCTCAAAACTAACCCTCGCTTTTTACCTTCTCCAAGTAAATAGCCACCCGGCCCGACCTGCTGGAAAATTGCCCACTGAGGTCCCCTCTACCTGCGTCAAACCAGCAGCCACCTACCGGTCCAACCAGCAGGACCAGTGAGTCTTGATTCCTCCCATGGTTTCTTCCTCCAGTTCTGAGGGAGTTTTTCCTTGCCACTGTCGCCGTTGGCTGCTCACTGGGGGTCTTGGATCCATCATGGCTTACGTTATTTTCTTCTTTCTACTTTGTCTCTGTCTTTTATTAATCACTAATTATGTAAAGCTGCTTTGTGATGACAACAGTTGAAAAAAGCTACACAAATAAATTTGACTTGACTTAACTTAACTTGACTATTAAGAGAAACTTACCCAATCAGGCTGCCATGACTACAACACAGATATAGCCATTGTTTGACTATCCAAATCCACCAGTGAAGCTCCATGTGTCTTGTGGGTTGTATATGGAGTGATGACGATGGTAAAATAGTGAAAAATCTCAAAAATACAGTTTACTTTAGAGACTATTTTACTACTGAACCCAGCATGAGTTTGCTAGTAGTGTCTTTGGGCGAACTCTGGTAAAACTCTCATTGACACTGCTGACCTGGACCTTATGACCTGAAATCTACTGGCAGAGCTGACTAGCCTCTGGATCCACACGAGTACCAGATCAGCAGAATCTAGCAGAGCATGTTTCCATAAAGTATGAGTTTGCTAGTAGTGTCTTTGGGCAAACTCTGGTAAAACTCCGGCATCAGGCAGTGTCTTCATAACCATTTGGTTTAAGAACTTTCTGTGAGGAAGCTTTTTTAGACAGCGCTTTTAAACTCTTCCAATATTTGGTCTATTCACCACCACTGTCAACTATTCTGATTCTAGTTCTGAAGTTTTTTCATAGACTGCAGCGTTTCACATCACACCACTCTGATTAATTCTATTTCCATCATTAAATTATGCAGAAATGAGGAAAATCAGCAGAATTCCCTTTTAAATAGCAAATTTGCCTATGCGTGTTGCTGGCTGGCAGTCTAATGATGACAGCTCAAGCACTCTTACTGCACTATAGCTTTTATTAAGCAAATTGCTTTCTTGACTATGTTAGGACCTCGTCTCACAGTGATATTTGCAGGACAGATGTAAATAGGCTGTCCTGCATGTGTTTTTAAGTAACGTTTTAGGCTAAAATCATCTCAAATCAGGCATCAGGCAGCGTCTTCATCACCATTAGGTGAAGAACTTTCTGTGAGGAGCTTTTATTAGAGCTTAAGACGTCTGCTTCCCTTCACCTCCACTGTAGAACAGCTCTGATTTAAGTGCTGAAGGTACTCTAGACTGTAGCGTTTAGGTTTAAAAGCACATGCATGTGTTTTTTTCTGCTTGTTTTAATGTGTTGGGAACAGCCTATCCATACGCTATCCACAGGCATTTCCAGACATTAATGGAGAACTACAAAATGCCAACACGTCCTCCATTTAGCTTTCCTTCAGCCAGCTTTCATTATCCATTTCTTAAAAAACAAAAAGCAAATCACATTAGCTCATTAAATGTGGGGAAACAGCCTACCACAAATCAAGGAATCAAAATACGAGCTTTTCTCCACCGGCAGAGACAGAACGAGGGCAGAATGGGAAGTGTGAGGGGCTCTGCATGTTCAAATTGCACAGCCATTTCCTCCACCAACAAAATGAACGTTTTACAATTCAAAGCGATGGAGTTAATGGAGATTCTGGGCAGTGTGTACAGGATAATTACTTCACTCATGGCTCTCCAGCCTTCATAAGCTCTGAAAGTGCAGTGTTAATAAAATGCCTCGACTTGGCAGCACTCCCAGTTTCATCACAGTTAGACAGTAAGGCTACAGCTGATACCCTACAGCCTCATTTACACAAGTGCTGCACATACAATGCAGTTCTACTGCGACAAAGAAGACAGGCACTAATGGAGGTTTAATGCATTTGAAACAATGGCTCAAACTATGCACAGAGTAGTAGTGTAGACCGTAGTGCAGTCATTGGGGAGAAGAGCTGAACCACTGACTGTATAAATGATGTACATTATCTATACAGGCTTAAGGGGAAGGAGCTGAACCACTGATTGTAATACGACAGATATATAAACTCTGGAGTCATTGGGGGAAGGTGCTAAACCCTTGACTATATATACACAACATATATATGATCTATGTAGTATTTGGGGGAGGAGCTGGACCACTGACTGTATATATAATACATTTGATTTATACACCCAGTCTTTGGGAAGACAGGGTGAACCACTGACTGTATGTATGATTATATACACATACCGCTCCGGAAAAATGAATGGACCACCCTACATGATCAGTTTCTCTGGTTTTACTATTTATAGGCAGTGTGTTTTAGGAAAATGAACATTTGTGCTGTATTTCATAAACTATGGACAACGTTTCCCCTAAATTCCAAATATATATATTGTAAATACATTAATATTTAGACTTGAACAACTTAATTATTAATTAAGAAATCACTATGGTGAAATAACCTCGACTGCCAATCACAGCTCTCTTGTCTTGGCCGGCTCTCCACTAGTCTTTCACATTGCTATTTGGACTTTATGCCATTCATAGTCTGTAAATTCAGGTAACTCAACTCTGTTTGATGAAATACCTGGAATAAAACGGCTGCCACACATAAAGATGCAGATTTAACAGAACAAATAAATTTTTCCATATATATACACTATATATAATTGATGCGGTCATTGGGGGGAGTCCTGCTGAATTGCTGAATACTTGACTTATATATGATCTACACAGTCATTGTATACTGTGTATATATATATTTGATATATACAGTATACAATGCAGTTGTTTTGAGCAGTGGTCATTTCTGCAAATAAATAAATATTACTTGGAATTTAGGGGAATTATATATACAGTCATGCCCGAAAGTATTCATACCCCTGGCAAAGTTTGACTTAAATTTACTTTTATTTAACCAGAAGTTATATTTTTGCCTTGAAACGACACAGGCATCTCCCAGGAGATAACACGCTGATGTACAAGAGGCATCATTGTGGGAAAAAGTATTTCTCAGCTTTTATACACATTTGAACAAAAAGTGGCATGTCCAAAATTATTCATACCCTTTGAAAACTGTCACAGTATATGGGAAAATCCAAAGTTCTATACCATTCCAAATAGTCCAAGCTGTTTTAAAGCATGCTAATTACCCTGATTCATTGGAAACAGCTGTTTTAATCAACTCAACAGGAGAAAAACAGCAGCTCTCTGCAGTTGGTTTGTGGACAGTCATGGCTAAGACAAAGGAGCTCACTAAGGACCTGCGGCTGTGCATTGTGGCCGCTCACAAGTCAGGAAAGGGCTATAAAGCCATATCAAAATGTTTTCAAGTTTCCTGTGGAAAATCTCAGAAGATGTGGTCGGAAGCCAAAAGTGACACCTGTGCTGGCCAGGAGAATAGTGAGAGAGGTGAAGAAAAATCCAAGGATCACCACCAAGGCCATCCTGGTGAATCTGGATTCTGCTGGTGGCGACATCTCAAGGCAGACAGTTCAACGGACACTGCACACTGCTGGGTTCCACGGACGCAGGCCAAGGAGGACACCACTTCTCCAGAAAAGGCACACAAAAGCCCGCTTGACCTTTGCAAATGCTCATCTGGACAAAGAAGAAGACTTCTGGTGTTCTGTTTTATGGTCAGATGAAACAAAAATTGAATTGTTTGGCCACAATGATGTGTGCACCATTTGGCGTAAAAAAGGAGAAGCCTTCAACCCTAAGAACACCATCCCCACTGTCAAACATGGTGGTGGGAACCTAATGTTTTGGGGTGTTTTTCAGCCAATGGACCAGGGAACTTGATCGCAGTAAATGGCACCATGAAAAAAGAGCAATACATCAAGATTCTCAACAACAACATCAGGCAGTCTGCAGAGAAACTTGGCCTTGGGAACCGGTGGACATTTCAGCACGACAACGACCCAAAACACACAGCCAAAGTGGTGAAGAAATGGTTAGCAGACAAAAACATTAATGTTTTGCAGTGGCCCAGCCAGAGTCCTGACTTGAATCCAATTGAGAATCTGTGGAGGGAGCTAAAGATCAGGGTGATGGCAAGGAGACCCTCGAACCTCAAAGAGTTGGAGCTCATCACTAAAGATGAATGGGCAAAAATACCAGTGGAGACATGCAAAAAGCTGGTCAGCAATTACAGGAAGCGTTTGATTGCTGTAATAGCCAATAAAGGCTTTTCTATTAATTATTGAGAAGGGTATGAATAATTTTGGACATGCCACTTTTTGTTCAAATGTGTATAAAAGCTGAGAAATATTTTTTCCCACAATGATGCCTCTTGTACATCATCGTGTTATCTCCTGGGAGATGCCTGTGTCATTTCCAGGCAAAAATATAATTTCTGGTTAAATAAAAGTAAATTTAAGTCAAACTTTGACAGGGGTATGAATACTTTCGGGCATGACTGTATATATATATATATATATATATATATATATATATATATATATATATATATATATATATATATACATACCTCTCCCAGATATGAGGCAGAAAAACGTCAGGTTTCCACCACACTTCCTCTTCAACACTCTTTCCTCGCTATTAAAAGAATAACTTCAGTATTTTGATCTAAATTGTGATTTCCCCCCTGCTGTTCTGGCTGGCTGTTATTTTGATAACTGAGACTTTATTTAGAAATGTTCTGCCGTAGGGAATCTCCCCCGGGGACTTACAGTGGAGGTTAATAGGACATGGCTGAACACACTAACAAAGCCCTAAAATCTAAAAAAAAATGATTTACCAGGAGACTTGTTACTGTAGACGATTAAATGATCAAACAAAACCTCAATCATTAAAGTACACGTCTGGATGAACCTGCTGTGAAAAAAACATGCAAATAAACAAATACCAAACAAAAATCGCCTCAGCATTTGAGACAAGTCAGCCAGCAGCAGCCTTCCTCCAGTGCCTGCAAAATATAGCAGAAATAGGAGAAGGGCACAACTGAAAATTCACCAGTAAGGAAAAGCATGACCAAAAATGCATGAATAGGAAAATGTCACAACGGAAAATCAACCTGCCAAATCCAATGACATGTGACAGCAGTAAATGTGTACCAGTAGGAGAATGACACAACTGAAAATACGGCAATAAGCAAGAAATACAACCGACAATTCACCAGTATGAGCTACGAATGAGCAAATATTCTCCAATAGGAGAATAGCAGAGCCATAAATTCACTTATAGGAGAATAGTACAACAAAAAATTACCAATAAGAGAATATCATGACTAGAAATTCACCAATAGGGAACAGCCTGACCAAAACAAATCACCAATAGGAGAAAAGTATGACAAACATTCACCAATATGAGAATAAAAAGATAAAACATTCACCAACAGAAGAAAAGCATGACTACAAATGCACCAATAGAATAGTGTGACCAAAAATCCACCAATAGGAGAATATCATGACCAGAAATTCACAAATAGAGGAATAGCCTGACCAAATATCCACCAATAGGAAAATAACATGACCAAATATGTACCAATAGGAGAAAGTTATGACCAGAAATTCACCAATAGGGAATAGCATGACCAAAAATCCACCAATAGGAGAATAGCATGACCAGAAATTCACCAATGGGGGAATAGCCTGACCAAAAATCCACCAATAGGAGAATAGCATGACAAGAATTCACCAATAGGTAAATATCATGACCAGAAATTCACAAATAGAGGAATAGCTTGACCAAATATTCAACAATAGGAAAATAATATGACCAAATGTGTACCAATAGGGAATAGCCTGACCAAAAATCCACCAATGGGAAAATGGCATACCTAAAAAAAAACACCAATAGAAGAATAGCATACAAAAAAAATAATGAATAGGAGAATACAAACAAATCCATCCAACCAAGTGTTTACTCATAACGCATAACATACACATATATAAATATAAAATTACACATACATATATAAACATATATATTTAGTTTGGTCATTTTGTCAAGAATTGTGTTTTGGTGCTTTATTTATATTTAATTTGAATGTTTCCGCAGAGTGTAAAATGACTTTAAATGTGTACTTTAGTTTCACATGAAATAAAATATTTATAAATAAAGTACAGTTCTTACCAAAAGACTTCAGCTTAAAGACAGAAAGTGTGATAGGCGTTCTTCATGAGTAACTGATATAAACATTTAAATCATTTACATTCAGAGTGCAGTTTTTTAGAGCAGTGTAGGCTGATGAGGATCATCTGGTTCTGAATTTGGAATTTATTGGCAGCATTTCTTCCAGTGTGACGAGTTATGAACTTAGGAGAGCGCTGTAAGGGCTCAGTTTGCAGCTGGCAGTACATCAACACAGCACTGAATAAAGAGCTGCGCTGGATTTGGTTCATTTAAATGTGCATCATTTCCACATTATGAGGTGTATATCAACACAATTACGTCGGTCGGTTTATTTACTCTCAGCCGGAACTGAGATGCATGTAATATATTTTATTCATGCAGAAATGATAAACATGTTTAAATAAGTGAATTCCACACATCACTGTTTTGGTCCCTGCTGAGAAAAACAGCCTGGCCAGCTCAAGCTGTTTAGATCCTGACCAGTGTAGGGCATGTTTCATTCGGGTTTGGTGGTTCAACTGACCAATTTGGCCAGGCTACGATCAAGCAGTATGACCAAGCAGGTTTACTGTCATGACCATATTAGTCAACCAGCATTACCAGCATGACCAAGCTATTTGACCAGCATAACAACACTGATCCACCAGTATGACCAGCTTGACCAAACTGTTTGATCACCTTGACCAGATTAGTAAACCAGTATGACCAGCTTGCATCCAGAATATTTTAGTAATTTGGGATGACTCTCCTATCCACAGTGACTTAAATTTGATTAATATGGGCAAATGTAGTGTTAGTGTTATTCCACCAATAGGAAAACTTTACAACTGAAAATCTACCAATAGAAGAATAGCATGTCTAAAATTCCAACAATAAGAGAACATTGTGCCTGAAAATATACTAATAAGAGAACATTTCAAATGAAAATCTACCAATAGGAGACCAGCATGACACTATAAATACACCAATAGAACAGCATATTTGAAAATACATCAATAGGAGAATAACATACCTGATAAAACACCAATAGGGGAATGGCATGACTGAAAATGCACCAATAGGAGGATGGCATACCTGATAATACACCAATAAGAGAACATTTGGACTGAAAATGCACCAATAGGAGACCAGCATGACTGAAAATACACCAATAGAACAGCATATTTGAAAATACACCAATAGAACAGCATATTTGAAAATACACCAATAGGAGAATAACATACCTGATAATACACCAATAAGAGAACATTTGAACTGGAAATCAGCATGACTGAACATGCACCAATAGGAAAATGGCATACCTGATAATACACCAATAGGAGAATGGCACGACTGAAAATGCACCAATAGGAGAATGGCATAACTGATAATACACCAATAAGAGAACATTTGGACTGAAAATCCACCAATAGGAGATCAGCATGAATGAACATGCACCAATAGGAGACCAGCATGACTAAAAAACCAATAGGAGACAAGCATGACTGAAAATACACCAATAGAAAAATGGCATGACTGAAAATACATCAATAGGAGACCAGCGTGACTGAAAATACACCAATAGGAGAACATTTCAACTAAAAATAAACCAACAGCATGACTAAACATCTGCCGTTAGGAGGCCAGCATGACTGAAAATCAACCAATAAGAAAACATTACTGAAAAACCCTACAGAAGAATGTCAGAACTGAAAATACACCCTATATGAAAAGGAGAACAGCTTCTTTAATTGATTTAACTAACGATGGTGAGTCTGGGGCTGTGAGAGAAGAGGCCTAAACAAATCTAATGTCATCAGTATGCTGTGTGTGATTTGCATGTTCGCTGAACGCTGGCACGGACAGGAGGGAGGAGCTTCTGAAGGGCGGCTTCCCCTGATATTTCCTCTTTGAAGTCGTCTAATAAAGCCATATCAAAACGAAGCCGTGGGGAAAAAAAGGGAAAGCAAACACAGATATTGAAAGCATGCCTTCAAATTACAAGAAACAGCACAATGTTCATTAGAGGCCTAAATCATGCCACATTGCAGACAGCCGAGATGGCCACAGGGACAGATGTTTACATCATAAGATCTGACAGAGCAATACTGCTGTACGTGGATGTGACACTACTGCTTAAAGCCGTTAAGGCGCGGCTGCTAAAGAAAGCAGACAGGAGCACATCGAGTCCCAGCGCAGCACATTTTCCACACGTCAGCGTGGGGAGATTACATGCCCACATTAGACGCTCGAGGTATTAATAACAGAGAGAGTCATGACATGTTTTATTATACACAGATTTTTATGGAGACCAGCCCAAATTCTCTTAAAACGGACTCAGAAGTTAGAGGTGTGAAGTGAATAATGACAGTTTCAAAAATTCACTTTCTTCTCAATTAAGTTTAGTCATTAACATTTACACTATATGTCCAAATATTTGTGGACACCCCTTCTAATGAATGCATTCAGCTCTTATACTTTAAATAGCACCAGCTTGTCTAGTCCAGCCAATAGAATAGGACTCTCTTGAGGAGATAGTAAACATGACCCTATTGACACCATTGACACCATAATGCCAGGCGTGGGATGATGGTGGTGGAGCTCCATCCAGTACTTTTGAATGGATGAATTGGGGAGTTGTGGATGATGATGAGGTGAGGTGGTAATCAATCATCCAACATCCTGACCTCACTAACACTCGTCGCTGAATGCAATCAAATCCTCAAAGCAATGCTTCTCCTAAATCTAGTAGAAAGCCTTCTTCCCTTGACAGTAGAGACAGTTACTCCAAATTTTTAAAAAATCTTTTTAATCCCCTTGATTTCATAGGAAACAATGATTTGAGCAGGTGTCCCAATACTTTTGCCCATATAATGTATGAATGATACTCATTTATCTCCTAATTCTCTTTTCTGAGTTCAGCTGGTGGTGTTGGGCTGCTTCACCTCCTGCACTACTTTACTGTAGATCACTCCTCTGAAGGTTCCTCTCGCACCACCAAAACAGCTCTGTCCCATCGAGGCATGGGCTCCACAAAACCTGTATCTGGATACCTTCAGATATTACTAGCAGATCCTAGAAGTCCTGTAAGTTGTGAGGTGAGCGCAAAAGCCTCCATGAGCACCGGTGAGCCTTGGGCAAACCTTGACCCTCTCAGTGTGCTTACCAAACATGGTCCAGAGTAGGAGAACCAGCGAATATTGTCATATTTTGCAACTGCATGTAAATAACTGCCATGATAATCATAATAATAATAATGCACTGAAGTCATTATTCACGGGCAGTGCTCACATCCAAACAATCTGCAATGCCGTACAGGCCAGACTAAACACAGATCTCTGTTTGCAGGGATGTATGGAGGACACTGTCCGTATAAATTATAATCACATGACCCAGATGGCCAGTCATGAGAAATGAAATCTGATTATTTCCTGTTATGTAATGGAGCAGTTTATTAATAGCACAACACATACAGAGCATTAATGACTCAACATACATGTACAGTCACTGCTCCTCCAACATGCCACTCCACTTAAACACCAACTGTACTGAGCTAATTCACATCAGTCTAGGCAATATATGGAAATGAATTTCTCTCTGTATGAAAAGGCAACAAGAGTTTAACCCGGCTGCATAATCAGATCTATTATCACAATATATGAATATTCATGAGAGTAGGAAATGCTGTAACTGTTCCTAGGGCGCTTCTGTCTAGTGGTAAACAGCGTTCATAACAATGGACAGTAGCCACAGTAACTTCTCCTCGGCTGGGAGTCTTGTTGGTTGAATTGTTGACAGGATGTTGAATAATTAAGAATTAGGTCCATGCAGTTTGGTTGCCGAATGTTCCCTCAGGCCAGGGACAAATTAACATGTACTAGCCTCCTATCTAAGTAGCGAAAGCCAGTAGAGAGGACACTAGCCTCCTATCTAAGTAGCAAAAGCCAGTAGAGAGGACACTAGCCTCCCATCTAAGTAATGAAAGCCAGTAGAGAGGACACTTGCTTCCCATCAAAGTAGCGAAAGCCAGTAGAGAGGACACTAGTCTTCTGGCTAAGTAGCGAAAGCCAGTAGAGAGGACACTAGCCTCCTATCTAAATAGCGAAAGCCAGTAGAGAGGACACTAGCCTCCCATCTAAGTAGTGAAAGCCAGTAGAGAGGACACTAGCCTCCCATCTAAGTAGTGAAAGTCAGTTGAGAGGACACTAGCCTCCTATCTAAGTAGCGAAAGCCAGTAGAGGACACTAGCCTCCTATCTAAGTAATGAAAGCCAGTAGAGAGGACACTAGCCTCCTGACTAAGCAGCGAAAGCCAGTAGAGAGGACACTAGCCTCCTATCTAAGTAGCGAAAGCCAGTAGAGAGGACACTAGCCTCCCATCTAAGTAGCGAAAGCCAGTAGAGAGGACACTAGCCTCCTATCTAAATAGCGAAAGCCAGTAGAGAGGACACTAGCCTCCCATCTAAGTAGCGAAAGCCAGTAGAGAGGACACTAGCCTCCCATCTAAGTAGCGAAAGCCAGTAGAGAGGACACTAGCCTCCCATCTAAGTAGCAAAGCCAGTAGAGAGGACACTAGCCTCCCATCTAAGTAGCAAAGCCAGTAGAGAGGACACTAGCCTCCCATCTAAGTAGTGAAAGTCAGTTGAGAGGACACTAGCCTCCTATCTAAGTAGCGAAAGCCAGTAGAGAGGACACTAGCCTCCTGGCTAAGTAGCGAATGCCAGTAGAGAGGACACTAGCCTCCTGACTAAGCAGCGAAAGCCAGTAGAGAGGACACTAGCCTCCTGGCTAAGTAGCGAAAGCCAGTAAAGAGGACACTAGCCTCCTATCTAAGTAGTGAAATCCAGTAGAGAGGACACTAGCCTCCTGGCTAAGTAGTGAAATCCAGTAGAGAGGACACTAGCCTCCTGGCTAAGTAGCGAAAGCCAGTAGAGAGGACACTAGCCTCCTATCTAAGAAATAAAAGCCAGTAGAGAGGACACTAGCCTCCTATCTAAGTAGTGAAATCCAGTAGAGAGGACACTAGCCTCCTGGCTAAGTAGCGAAAGCCAGTAGAAAGGACACTAGCCACCTACATAAGTAGTGTAAGTCAGTAGAGAGGACACTAGCCTCTTATCTAAATAGCGAAAGCCAGTAGAGAGGACACTAGCCTCCCATCTAAATAGCGAAAGTCAGTAGAGAGGACACTAGCCTCCTATCTAAATAGCGAAAGCCAGTAGAGAGGACCTAGCCTTCTATGTAAGAAGTAAAAGCCAGTAGAGAGGACAATAGCCTCCTATCTAAATAGCGAAAGTCAGTAGAGAGGACACTAGCCTCCTATCTAAATAGCGAAAGTCAGTAGAGAGGACACTAGCCTCCTATCTAAATAGCGAAAGCCAGTAGAGAGGACACTAGCCTTCTATGTAAGTAGCGAAAGCCAGTAGAGAGGACAATAGCCTCCTATCTAAGAAATAAAAGCCAGTAGAGAGGACACTTGCCTCCCATCTAAGAAATAAAAGCCAGTAGAGAGGACACTAGCCTCCTGGCTAAGTAGCGAAAGCCAGTAGAGAGGACACTAGCCTCCTATCTAAGTAGCGAAAGCCAGTAGAGAGGACACTAGCCTCCTATCTAAGTAGCAAAAGCCAGTAGAGAGGACACTAGCCTCCTATCTAAATGGCGAAAGCCAGTAGAGGACACTAGGCTCCTATCTAAGTAGCGAAAGTCAGTAGAGAGGACACTAGCCTCCCATCTAAGAAGTAAAAGCCAATAGAGAGGACACTAGCCTCCCATCTAAGTAGCAAAAGCCAGTAGAGAGGACACTAGCCTCCTATCTAAATAGCGAAAGCCAGTAGAGGACACTAGCCTCCCATCTAAGTAGCGAAAGCCAGTAGAGAGGACACTAGCCTCCCATCTAAGTAGCGAAAGCCAGTAGAGGACACTAGCCTCCTATCTAAGTAGTGAAATCCAGTAGAGAGGACACTAGCCTCCTGGCTAAGTAGTGAAATCCAGTAGAGAGGAAACTAGCCTCCTGGCTAAGTAGCGAAAGCCAGTAGAGAGGACACTAGCCTCCTATCTAAGTAGTGAAAGCCAGTAGAGAGGACACTAGCCTTCTATGTAAGAAGTAAAAGCCAGTAGAGAGGACAGTAGCCTCCCATCTAAGAAATAAAAGCCAGTAGAGAGGACACTAGCCTCCTGGCTAAGTAGCGAAAGCCAGTAGAGAGGACACTAGCCTCCTGGCTAAGTAGCGAAAGCCAGTAGAGAGGACACTAGCCTCCTATCTAAGTAGTGAAATCCAGTAGAGAGGACACTAGCCTCCTATCTAAGTAGCGAAAGCCAGTAGAGAGGACACTAGCCTTCTATCTAAGAAATAAAAGCCAGTAGAGAGGACAATAGCCTCCTATCTAAGTAGTGAAATCCAGTAGAGAGGACACTAGCCTCCTGGCTAAGTAGTGAAATCCAGTAGAGAGGACACTAGCCTCCTGGCTAAGTAGTGAAAGCCAGTAGAGAGGACACTAGCCTCCTATCTAAATAGCGAAAGCCAGTAGAGAGGACACTAGCCTCCCATCTAAGTAGTGAAATCCAGTAGAGAGGACACTAGCCTCCTGGCTAAGTAGCGAAAGCCAGTAGAGAGGACACTAGCCACCTACATAAGTAGTGTAAGTCAGTAGAGAGGACACTAGCCTCCTATCTAAGTAGTGAAAGCCAGTAGAGAGGACAGTAGCCTCCTATCTAAGTAGCGAAAGCCAGTAGAGAGGACACTAGCCTCCTATCTAAATAGCGAAAGCCAGTAGAGGACACTAGCCTCCTATCTAAGTAGCGAAAGCCAGTAGAAAGGACACTAGCCTCCTATCTAAGTAGTAAAATCCAGTAGAGAGGACACTAGCCTCCTATCTAAATAGTGAAATCCAGTAGAGAGGACACTAGCCTCCCATCTAAGTAGCGAAAGCCAGTAGAGAGGACACTAGGCTCCTATCTAAGTAGCGAAAGCCAGTAGAGAGGACACTAGCCTCCCATCTAAGTAGCGAAAGCCAGTAGAGAGGACACTAGCCTCTTATCTAAGTAGTGAAAGCCAGTAGAGGACACTAGCCTCCTGGCTAAGTAGCGAAAGCCAGTAGAGAGGACACTAGCCTTCTATCTAAGAAATAAAAGCCAGTAGAGAGGACAATAGCCTCCTATCTAAGTAGTGAAATCCAGTAGAGAGGACACTAGCCTCCTGGCTAAGTAGTGAAATCCAGTAGAGAGGACACTAGCCTCCTGGCTAAGTAGTGAAAGCCAGTAGAGAGGACACTAGCCTCCTATCTAAATAGCGAAAGCCAGTAGAGAGGACACTAGCCTCCCATCTAAGTAGTGAAATCCAGTAGAGAGGACACTAGCCTCCTGGCTAAGTAGCGAAAGCCAGTAGAGAGGACACTAGCCTCCCATCTAAGTAGTGAAATCCAGTAGAGAGGACACTAGCCTCCTGGCTAAGTAGCGAAAGCCAGTAGAGAGGACACTAGCCACCTACATAAGTAGTGTAAGTCAGTAGAGAGGACACTAGCCTCCTATCTAAGTAGTGAAAGCCAGTAGAGAGGACAGTAGCCTCCTATCTAAGTAGCGAAAGCCAGTAGAGAGGACACTAGCCTCCTATCTAAATAGCGAAAGCCAGTAGAGGACACTAGCCTCCTATCTAAGTAGCGAAAGCCAGTAGAAAGGACACTAGCCTCCTATCTAAGTAGTAAAATCCAGTAGAGAGGACACTAGGCTCCTATCTAAGTAGCGAAAGCCAGTAGAGAGGACACTAGCCTCCCATCTAAGTAGCGAAAGCCAGTAGAGAGGACACTAGCCTCTTATCTAAGTAGTGAAAGCCAGTAGAGGACACTAGCCTCCTGGCTAAGTAGCGAAAGCCAGTAGAGAGGACACTAGCCTCCTATCTAAGTAGCGAAAGCCAGTAGAGAGGACACTAGCCTTCTATGTAAGAAGTAAAAGCCAGTAGAAAGGACACTAGGCTCCTATCTAAGAAATAAAAGCCAGTAGAAAGGACAATAGCCTCCTATCTAAGTAGTGAAAGCCAGTAGAGAGGACACTAGCCTCCTGGCTAAGTAGCGAAAGCCAGTAGAGAGGACACTAGCCACCTACATAAGTAGTGTAAGTCAGTAGAGAGGACACTAGCCTCCTATCTAAGTAGTGAAATCCAGTAGAGAGGACACTAGCCTCCTATCTAAGTAGCGAAAGCCAGTAGAGAGGACACTAGCCTCCTATCTAAGTAGTGAAATCCAGTAGAGAGGACACTAGCCTCCCATCTAAGTAGTGAAAGCCAGTAGAGAGGACACTAGCCTCCTATCTAAGTAGCGAAAGCCAGTAGAGAGGACACTAGCCTTCTATGTAAGAAGTAAAAGCCAGTAGAGAGGACAGTAGCCTCCCATCTAAGAAATAAAAGCCAGTAGAGAGGACAGTAGCCTCCCATCTAAGAAATAAAAGCCAGTAGAGAGGACACTAGCCTCCCATCTAAGAAATAAAAGCCAGTAGAGAGGACACTAGCCTCCTGGCTAAGTAGCGAAAGCCAGTAGAGAGGACACTAGCCTCCTGGCTAAGTAGCGAAAGCCAGTAGAGAGGACACTAGCCTCCTATCTAAGTAGCGAAATCCAGTAGAGAGAACACTAGCCTCCTATCTAAGTAGCGAAAGCCAGTAGAGAGGACACTAGCCTCTTATCTAAGTAGCGAAAGCCAGTAGAGAGGACACTCATCAGCAAAGGCGACGAGTCAGCATACAGAGAGGAGGTGCAGCAGCTGACAGACTGGTGTACAGTCAACAACCTTCACTGGAATGTAGAGAAGACCAAGGAAATGGTTGTTGACTTCAGGAAATCAAGACCGGACCACTCTCCGCTTAACATCAACGGCTCCTCTGTGGAGATCGTTAAGAGCACCAAGTTCCTTGGTGTCCACCTAGCGGAGAACCTCACCTGGTCCCTGAACACCAGCTCTACAGCCAAGAAAGCCCAACAGCGTCTCTACTTCCTCCGGAAGCTGAGAAAGGCCCGTCTCCCTCCACCCATCCTCACCCTCTTCTATAGGGGAACCATAGAGAGCATCCTAAGCAGCTGCATCACTGCCTGGTTTGGGACCTGCACAGCCTCTCACCGCAAGTCCCTCCAACGCATTGTGAGGACAGCTGAGAAGATCATCGGAGTCTCTCTCCCCTCCGTCATGGACATTTACACCACCACCCTTCACACAGACTGTTCTCCCTCCTGCCATCAGGAAGAAGGTACCGCAGCATCTGGTCCAACACGACCAGACTCTGCAACAGCTTCTTCCCCCAAGCCATCAGACTTCTCAACTCAACTCAACTTCTGACCTGATATCTTTCTGGTACATGTACACTCTCCCCCTCTCTCTATCTCTCTCTCTCTCTCTCTCTCTCTCCAACCATTTACCCCAGATAACATGGGAAGCATTTTTTTTGCACAAGCATTTGCACTAATAACTTTACTACCTCACTGGACTCTATTTATCACACATTGCACAACTTGCACACTACCGTCATTATTTATTATCCTCTGTCTGTACTGTGTTGTGTTGTCTGTCCGCACTTGTTTGTTTGTGTTGCACTTGTGTCTTGTATGCACTGTCTATGTTGCACCATGGTCCTGGAGGAACGTTGTTTCATTTCACTGTGTGCTCTGTATGTAGCTGAAATGACAATAAACCCACTTGACTTGACTTGACTTGACTAGCCTGTCTATGGATGCTCTGAGCTATGAAACGTATGGAGATGGAAGATGAAGCTTCAAAAGACTATTGACTTGGGTGTTAGTGGAGGGGTCTTCTAGGCCTTACAGGAGGTTGTCAGGGGTTCAATTTTTGACTAGACCTTTTAATTCTATCTGATCTCTGCGGATATGAGACCGATCTCATAAACACTGAAGATCTTGAAAGGTAGAGTGGTCTTATTTGGAAATTCATTGTTGGACGTCCTTCCACATCCTTTAGTGACGTCTGTAACAGACAGCAGTACTGCAGCTATACCCACGTATAGGTCAACCAGTGTGGGGTTCAGCTATAGCACTGTGGAGAATGGACATGTTCATTACACTGATATACTCTGATATATGGACACTGTGACATTTGTGCTGGTCAATTTGCTTTGAAGTGCTATTAGCTCATCTCTGGCTTTTCTAATTGACTGGGGTTAAAGTGGGTTAGCTTGTTAAATGAGTGTGTGTGTGTGTGTGTGTGTGTGTTAATGTTTGTTTCTCACACTGTTGAGAGATGGTGGAAGATGTTGGACGTAAGGCAAAAATAAACACAATAGAAATCAGCTTAATAAATACTTATTATTTATTTTTATTTTTTTAGTTAAACAACAAACAATTACAACATTAATTACATCATTAGCAGTATAATGTGGTTGCTAGGCAACATAATGGTCAATGGTTTTTCCATGAACAGCACAGTGGTGCGTGAGTACAGAATTATATGAATTATGTTGTATTACAGAATTACAGTCTGCATGATTAGCTGTGATAACATC
The DNA here is from genome assembly GCF_030463535.1 of Salminus brasiliensis. Classification (NCBI taxonomy): domain Eukaryota; kingdom Metazoa; phylum Chordata; class Actinopteri; order Characiformes; family Bryconidae; genus Salminus; species Salminus brasiliensis. Next base: position 1,828,201 of record NC_132887.1, read on the forward strand.
TAAAAAATATTGGAAGTTAATTTATATGACTTCAGTGTTTGAGCAGCAAACATCACTAATTTACACTGTGTGCACAATTATTAGGCAATTATTATTGAATTATTATGCAGCTAAATAAAACAAAATTATATATATATATATATATATATATATATATATATATATATATATATATATATATATATAGGCCCCTGCTGCCCTATTTATTACTATTATTATTATAACCCCACGATTTAGAGGATTTGCATATTATGAAACGTATTTGCATACAGTACTAGATGTTAATAGTACATCCAGTATCAGTACACAGTACATTCCAATGTCCTGGAAAACTTTGAGGACACACAGGTATCCACAGGTGTCCAATAAGTCCCCCTACCTGAGCAAATCGTCCAGCCGCTGAGCTCCAGCCGTGATTTCAGCTCTCTGTAATTAAATTTACTGTCCTGGTGATTTTCTCTGTGTAGATCCAGGATGAGGAGATCACGGCCCTCCTTAACCAGGCCCTCCGTTCCGTCCAGAAATGAATCGAAAGATGAAAAATAGATGCTATTTTCTGCTCTCACTTTCCGAATTCACCATAAACAAGCAGGTAATCTCCCTTTTTATTTTGCTGTGAGGAAGCAGCCACTTCTGGTCGCTTGTTTATTCTCTTTGTGAATGTGTTATCACAGCACACAGTGACTTTCACCGTGACATTGTTGAACACCAGACGTAAGATATTCATACTGGGTTGCCATGGAAATGTCAGACACAGACAGATCGGGGTTTGTCTGGGAAATGAGAAAACAGATAAAGCAGTCAGTGCAGGTGTTGTGTACAGTATACATCCAGTATTTAGCATTCTGTTGCAGCTGAGTGACCCTTATCTTATCCACTGAGATCAGCTGGGCAGGTGAGCATGCTCAGGTGTAATGCTGCTGGGATGTTAATGCAGTTAATGCAGGTGGCAAACAGAACATCTGCACTTTTTATTTTTAGGTATTTGCTGGGTAGGTGTGAAGTACGAGCTCTACAGTACTGGGTCATTATTTGTAAGTAAGTTCAGAGAGAGTCTAACTGTCCCATTGCCCATCAGCTTCTGGGTATGAGCTCATTAGGTAAGAGGTACAAACTCTACAGTACTGTGTTTTCAATTACTTTGGCTTTAGTTGGGGAGTGTTCTCTGAGCGGCTCAGCTTAATAAGATGCTGATACTATGGCCCGAGGATGCTGCTTCATCATCTGCAGCCAGAGCCAGAGAGAGCACAATTGGCCATGCTCTCTCTGGGAGAGTAGATGGCCCTTTCACTCCCCTCAACACTCCTACTGTGATGCTGTGTTGGCTGATGTATAAGATCTGAGGATCTGGAGCTTTCCCTCCGCATTGGCTACCTAGGGATTTCATTTACATTCATTTACAGCATTTAGCTGACACTCTTCTCCAGAGCGACTTACAAGGTTACTCGTATTACAGAGGTGGACCAATGTAGTGTCCCAAAGATTCTAATTGGTGTAGCACAGCATAGTCACCCAGACCAGGAATCAAACCCTGGTCTCCCACATGGTGTAGTAGCTTACTGGCAGGTAGTGGTGTTACTTGTTGCACCACACCAACCACTAGTGATGCTGCATTAATGGCAGTATGAAAAGAGGCAGTGGCTGACTTCACATTTATTGGAGGAGGCATGTGCTCGTGCTTACCCTCCTAGTGTCGGGAGCATTGGCTCAGCTAAATTGCTAAAATTGAGGTTCTGTAAAAGAAATTCTGAAATTCTGAAATTTGCAGGCAAAGAACTTCACACTGTAAAAAAATGAAAGTAGGGGAGCAGGAAAAACTTAGATGAACATTCTGTTAAGATAACTACAAACTTCTTCTTCGGCAAATGATCACTTCATTGCTTTCAACTATGTCAGGCCTTCTGTGAGAAAACTGAAGAATTGCTTGGGCAGAATTGGACCTTGCAACAGGACAATGACCCCAAATACACCTCATAAGAAGTCCTGGAAGGTGTTGGAGTGGCCATCATAGCTGCCTGAACCCCATTGTATTTGAAGAAGGTGTTTGCAGCAGCAAAGCCAAGAATATTAGTGACCTGGAGGCCCCTACCCATGATGAATGAGCTAAGATTCCTTAGGAATGCTGCCAGAAGCTGGGGTCTGGTTAGGCATCACATATGCAGCAGCTCAGAAGAGAGTCCACCAAGACTTGGTTTCAGAAGCCTGACTTGAACCCTGCAGTATTTAAAGAAGGCAGTTCTCAGGTGGAAAAAACACAGTGCATCCAACAAGCATGAACGTCCTATTAAGATAACTACAAACTTCTTGTTCAGCAAATGATCGCTGTTAATTATTGTCCTATAAAACACTGCAACAATTCAGAAAATGGTAATTTGCTTCTTCCTACAGCCTTCACCACTGAGCCCAGACAGTCAGCCAATACATAAAACACACCTGCATATCTAAAAGAAAGATAGCCTGGGGGAACCGACTACATACTGATGGAGAGTGAAGAGGTGCCGAGGCACTCCCAGTATGCAAATAGATGATGCCAGCAGCTAATGGAAAAGTTCCAGAAAGTGCATCTGTTTAAAGCCCCTGGTGCACAAGACTGGGAAACCCTCTAGCGTCCGTATGTGTGCTGAAATCCGATTGCATGGTGGTGGCTTGGTGATGTTCTGGGGCTGCTTTGCTTCCTCTGGCACTGGAAACCTGCAGCCTGTGGAGAACATGGTGGATTCAGTCAAGTATCAGGGTGAAATCTGTTGTCCTGATGTGTTTTTGCTAGTTCATGCAAAGTCATTCAGATTTTCTTCTCTTAGTGACTCAAAGTCCCAAATCAGACAAATAAAATGCTGTCCACAGGCAGGCCACAACTTAGCGGTGGTGGCACATTCATAATGAAATGTTTTATTCCCCAAACAAGTGTACTCTCTCTCTTCCTGCTGCTGTTTATCAGTAGAAACACAATGTTAAGGCCTGCTTATCTACCTGAGCAGTTTAGCCTTTAGTATTCTCTGGCTGTTTGGATGCTCCAATACATAAAGAAATGGATAAAGCTAAGAAAAATGTAAGCTGTCATGCTAAACCAAAATGAAAGCAGCACTGAGTAGGTTTGTGTGTGTGTGTGTGTGTGTGTGTGTGTGTGTGTGTAGCCCTCTTGCCTCGCTGTGCTTTAAATGAAACACTTCTAAGCCCATTTCTGGACAGAAAGAACCTTTCCCAGTGGGTGACACTGCTGTATAGGGATTTGTATGCTAGGTCCATGTTCAGGATTTGTGAGATGTTTAACCTTACCTGTTAAAAAGTTGTAACTGTAATGTAATCTAAAGGATTACCGCCTTAAGGTAATGCCTCTGATTAAGCTTCATTCCCTTTGGAAAAAAAACCCTAACATATAAAGTAACATCAAACAGTCCTGTGTGTCTACGCCAAACAATCCTCATAAAAAAAATCTTTAATTCACATAGACCTGTCATTATCCACAGGCCAAAAAAGGTCCAGCTTTGTTTAATTTTTCCCAAAAAAGTCTTGGGATTTTGTTCTGTGGTGTGATGAAACAAAACTGGACCTATAGATCAGGCTTATAGATCAGTGGTATATCTGGAGGTAGAAGAATTAGGCATACACTAAAAAAAGCACCCCCTGCCTACAGTGAAGCATAGCGGTGGCTCTGTGATGCTCTGGGGCTGCCTTGCTTCCCCTGGCACTCGAAACCTGCAGCATCTGGAAGGGCAAGATGGATTCAGTCAAGTATCAGGAAATCCTAAGAGAAAATGTCAGGCCTCCTTTGAGGAAGCTGAAGCTTGGGCAGAATTGGACCTTTCAACAGGACAATGACCCCAATTACACCTCAGAAGAAGTCCTGGAAGGTGTTGTAGTGGCCATCATAGAAGCCTGACTTGGTATTTTAAGAAGGTGGTTGTAGCAGCAAAAAGTCAATAGTGGTGGTAATAGTGGTCAATATTAGTGACCTGGAGGCCCCTACCCATGATGAATGAGCTAAGGTTCCTTAGGAATGCTGCCAGTTCCTAAGGAGGCCCCGTCATCAGCCCAGGTCTTGCACCATCAGGACTCGGGGCCTACCCCTGGGCGTCCGTTGGGACCAAACTTGTGGCGGTGGGGAGGAAGGAGGGAGAGACGTGACGTCACTTCTGAAAGCAGTGAAAAAATGTGTAATTAGAGGAGACAGGTGGTGGCTGCTGATTGGCTGAAGGACAGCGGCGCTGTATTGGAGTCTCATTTACATTACATTTACAGCATTTAGCAGACACTCTTATCCAGAGCGACTTACAAAAGTGCTTTGCTATTTACCCAAGAAAGACCTTAGCTAGTTAGAATAGACTAGAACTTTGAACTATAGAATAATAGTTCAAAGATACCTCTAAGCTTTAGACATTACTAAACACAAGTCAATAAGGTGACCACTCTACAATTCACCCAAGTACTCTCAGAAGAGGAGGGTCTTCAGTCTGGGTTTGAAGACAGCGAGCGACTCGGCCATTCGGACACCCAGGGGAAGTTCGTTCCACCACTTCGGTGCCAGGACAGAAAAAAGTCTGGACGCTTGTCTTCCGCAGATTTTGAGGGATGGTGGGTCGAGCCGAGCCGTACTTGAAGCTGGAAGGGCTCTAGGTGCGGATCGGCTTCTGAGGGGCTGGCTGGTCCAGTCTTGGCTTTGTAGGCCAGAGTCAGGGTTTTGAAACTGATGAGGGCAGCAGCTACAGGAAGCCAGTGAAGGAAACACAGCAGTGGAGTGACGTGTCTGAATTTATAAACGTTGAAGACGACCCGTGCCGCTGCATTCTGGATGAGTTGCAGGGGTCTGATGGTGTGTAAAGTGAGAACAGCCAGAAGAGAGCTGCAGTGGTCAAGTCTTGAAGTGACGAAAGACTGAACGAGCACCTGGGCGACTCTCTAGAGAGGAAGGGTCAAATTCTCCAGATGTTGTACAGGAGAAATCTGTATGACCAAGTTACGTTTGCGACATGACTTGAAAACGATAACTGATCATCTATGACTACACCAAGGCTTCGAGCTTCTGTAGAAGGAGTGACCAGTGAGTTCTCAAAGGAAATGGCAAGATTGTTTTTAGGTCCAGCAGTTCCCGGGATGTACAGCAGCTCCGTCTTGCTGGGGTTAAGTTTGAGGTGGTGAGCCGCCATCCAAGAAGAGACGTCAGCGAGACGTCAGCAAGTCTCCTGGTAGAACTTTCACTAGAGCTTTCATTTACTAAATTAACATTCTCGGAACAAAAATCTATCATTAGTGTGGAGTAAAGCTTAACTGAAAATGAGAGATTCACACTTGCTGCTGCCGACATTATCCGTGAGAGTATCCGTGGTGTCAAGAGAAGAAGTCATGAGTGGGATGTTAACATCTGGCTTACGACAAACCTGATTAATGCTCCACAAAGACCTGAGATGTTATGAGATGTAACCTTAATCCTAGATCCTACACTTAACCTTAACCCTAACCTTAAACTTAACCATAACCCTAACCTTAATCCTACACCTAAACTTAACCCTACCCTTAACCTTAATCCTACACCTAATCCTAACCCTAATCTTAATCATACTCCTACACCTAACCTTAACCCTAACCTTAATCCTACACCTACACCTAAACCTAACCTTAATCCTACACCTAACCCTAACCTTAATCCTACACCTACACCTAAACCTAACCTTAATCCTACACCTAACCCTAGCCTTAATCCTACACCTACACCTACACCTAACCCTAACCTTACACCTACACCTAACCTTAACCTTAACCCTACACCTACAATTAATCCTAACCCTAATTTTAACCCTATACCTAACCCTACACCTACAGATATCCCTAACTTTAACCCTAACCCCAACTTTAACCATTACCCTTAATCCCTACCCAAATCTTTTATCTTAACCCTAACCTTGACCCTTATCCTAACCACAACACTTACCCAAACCTTAACCCTAACCTTTACCTTGCCTTAACTCTTAAGGATTCTAAGAAATAAAGAAAACCTTAACCCCAACCTTAACCCTTACCCTAACCCTAACCCCCTAACCCTAAGGATAGGGTTAGGGATAAGGTTAAGGTTAATGTTCAGGTTAAGGTTTTCTTTATTTCTGCATATTTATATATCTGTGTTTTTAACATTCACATCATCTGTGTTTATTTGAGTTGTGTTACTGGGGCTATTTAAAAAATCAGGTTTAGTTTAGGACAAAGTCTCTGAGATACATTTTAATGAGCACTTGTTTAAAGTTGATTAGCAGGGATCTTTTAATAAACTTTAGCGTCACACTTTCATTATTAGCTATAGTTCTTCATGTGAGAAAAGTTAACCTTCAATAAAACACAGTGAAATTTCTGTAGCTGATTTATAAAAAAACAAATAATCTCATTTTGAACTGAGCAATATTACACGGGTAGCCTCTGTACTGAGACATTTAGCACTCTTTTGGCCCGCGTGCCTAGCGTGGCTCAGCGATGCTGGCTCACCGCTATAAATAATCCTAGCGGAGACAGTATGGTGTCGTATTTGATGCATGTAGAATACAGCGTCATTAGTTCTGCTGCGTTATAGTCCAGTGCAGATAGAGTTGTCACTGAGTGGATTCCTCTGTTTCTGCATTCGCAAGCCAAGCGCCTTATCTACTGTAAACACCACATTTAGCTTAAAAAATATCCCGTCTTATCAGTTCCTCACAAAACGCACCTCATTCCGGCACGTCCTTCCCACATGCTGGCACACCACGACCCCAAGCTTACCTCTGACTTTTATCTCTCACTCAGACTTCACACACAGCTTATTGTGAGGTTAAGCCCGTCAGACGCAGATCGGCCTAAAGAATAAGCACTCAGTGGCACAAATGCCAGATCAGTGACAGCTGGATGCCAGAAAGTGATCTGATATACATGCTTCTGTACAATACCTCAAACAGGGTATCTGACTCTTAACAACAGCAGAACCTTGTAGGAACAGCTTTCAAAGGTTTCGTTACATTTACATTTACGGCATTTAGCAGACGCTCTTCTCCAGAGCGACTTACAAAAGTGCTTTACTATTTACTCAAGAAAAACCTCAGCTAGTTTAAATAGACTAATAATTCAAAGGTCCTCTAATCTTAGACTCTACTAAACACAAGTTAGTAAGGAGACCATAGTACTATTCTCTTCGTCTGAGTCCTCTCAGAAGAGGAGGGTCTTCAGTCTGGGTTTGAGGACAGCGAGCGTTGGACTCTGCCATTCGGACACCCAGGGGAAGTTTGTTCCACCACTTCGGTGCAGGACAGTAAAAAGGTCTGGACGCTCGTCTTCTGTGGATCTTAAAGGATGGCGGGTCGAGCCGAGCCGTACTTGAAGCTGGAAGGGCTCTTGGTGCAGATCGGCTTTTGACCATCGCCATCAAGTACGGAGGGGCTGGCTGGTCCAGTCTTGGCTTTGTAGGCCAGTGTCAGGGTTCTGAATCTGATGAGGGCAGCAGCTACAGGAAGCCAGTGAAGAGAGAACGCAACAGAGGAGGAGCTGAACATGGCTGAACTTAGAAACATTGAAGACGACCCGTGCCGCTGTATTCTGGATAAGCTGCAGGGGTCTGATGGTGCAAAGAGGAAGACCAGCCAGAAGAGAGCGGTAGTGGTCAAGTCTGGAAGTGACAAGAGACTGAACGAGCACCTATCGTTACACAACGGTTATATATTAACGGGCCGTCACCCTAAAGTTCTAGGAAAATCATATTTCCTTAATTTACAGCACCATGTGACGCAAGTCCAAAGGCCAGAGCACACCAACACCAACCAGACGAGCACGAGCACGTGGCTGCAGGTGGAAAAATGATGACAAATCGAAGAGACGGATAATATGAATGGTAACAAAAGAGCCCAGAAAAACTATAAAGAGATTAAAGGTGAACTTCAAGCTCAAGGAACATCAGTATCAGATCGCACCATCCGTCGTTGTTTTTTAGCCAAAGTGGACTTCATGGGAGACGACCAAGGAGGACACCATTGGTCACAAATTGCCAAACTACATGTTGACAAGCCCCAAAGCTTCTGGGAGAATGTCCTATGGACAGATGGAACTTTTTGCCAAGGCACATCAGCTTTATGTTCACAGATGGAAAAATGAAGCATATCAAGAAAATAACACTGTCCCTACTGTGAAACATGGAGGAGGGTCTGTTATGTTCTGGGGCTGCATTGCTGCATCTGGAACAGGGTGTCTTGAATCTGTGCAGGGTACAATGATATCTCAAGACTATCAAGTGATTCTAGAGAGAAATGTGCTGCCCAGTGTCAGAAAGCTTGGTCTCAGTTGCAGGTCATGGGTCTTGCAACAGGATAATGACCCAAAACACAGCTAAAAACCCAAGAAAGGCTAAGAGGAAAACATTGGACTATTCTGAAGTGGCCTTCTCCTGAATATGTGTTTTTTGGTGGTTGATGATCTTCGGGATGTCGGCAATGACTTCAGACATCGATAATGGCATCGTTTGGACAGAGAGGACTTGGGACACTTGTCTGTGGTGGCTCAGCGGATAGAGCGCAGGGCTATTGATGACAGGGTTGTGGGTTCATCTAAATTTCTCATGTAAATTCACTATTTTGGAGATACATGCTTTTTATTGGACAGCAACAATGAAATGAAAATGACCATATTTAAATAAAAAGAGCTACTAGGGCAAACCTGGAATCACTAGGCACAAGGCAGGAATACCCTCGATACATATGTATAATGGCCAAATGTGTGTGGACACCCTTTCTAACGAATGTATTCAGCTACTTTAGGTTGCATCCATTGCAAATGCACACACATAGCTTGTCTAGTCCCTGTAGAAGAGGAAGTACTGCCAATAGAATAGGACTCTCTGGAGCAGATCAACAGCATGAAGCTATTGGCACCATGCTGCCTAATGCCATCAGGCCTTTAGCCTCTATTGAATAGCTATCTTGTTTGCTTACATGGACACATGGACAGTACCTGGACCATGACTGTACATACTCCATAGTTCATTAAAGTACAATCAAATCATTAACTACCAACCAACATATTTACTGTATATTTACTGTATAATATATATATATATATATATATATATATATATATATATATATATATATATAATTACTGCTTTAACACAAATTAGTCATCTTACCAAGTTTGACCTTCCTCCTGTAGGTCCCTCTCTGTACAGAGGCTAGTGATGATTAGCACTTTAATTAGCGATGTAAACACAGCGTCACTACTGTTGAGCTCAGAGTATAAATTACACTTTATTTACATTGAAATATGGATTAAATCTCATAACTAACTCTAATTCTCCTACACACACACACACACACACACAGCTGCTCCTCTCTTAGCTCTAAGCTTAATCCAGCCTCATCGTCCATTTATCTCTTAAAAAGTTGAAGTGAAGCTTTTTTTCTATTAAAGCTTCAGTGTTGGAGCTTTGTCATGTTCCAAGCTGAAGTTCTCAAAAAATATTGCTATGATTAATGCCATTGAACTTTTTGATAGATTGACGTCATTAATATGCTTGTATATATTGAGGTCATTATTATTGTGTGTGTGTGTGTGTGTGTGTGTAAGAGAATTAGAGTTAGTCGTAGTTATGACATTTAATCCATATGTCAGCATAAATAAAGTGTTATTTATCCTCTGAGCTCAACAGTAGTGCCGCTGTGTTTAGAGAGAGACCTACAGGAGGAAGGTGCGGCCAAACTTGGTTAGATGATTAATTTATGTCAAAAATGGTTAATGTGCAATTTGCTGATTAACCGTGTGTGTTAACACAGTAACGCTGACAGCACTAATATATATATATATATATATATATATATATATATATATATATATATATATATATATATATATACAGTAAATATGTAGGTTGGTAGTTAATGATTAGATACTTTATGTAGATTACATTAGATACTAGATGTACTTTAATGAACTATGGAGTATGCAGAGTCGGGGTCCAGGTACTGTCCATGTAAACCCTTTGTGTCCATGCACTTTTGTAAGTGGCTCTGGATAAGAGCATCTGCTAAATGCCATAAATATAAATGTATTCTTTTAAATGAACCTGGAAATCATAGTGTGTGTGTGTGTGTGTGTGTGTGTGTGTGTGTAAATGGAGGAAAAGATGCTATAGCAACGGGTGACTTTGGAACTAACACCAATACAATAGCATCTTAGCATCTAACATCTAAGCAACCATTTAGCTACACCTCAGCAACCACCTAGCAACACCTTCACAGCAACTTGGTAACCAGCACTTATAGCATTGCAACACCTTAGCAACCACCTAGTAACACCGAAGCAACCAACAGTTATAATATAGAAACACCTTAACAACTAACACCAATAGCAACATCTTAGCAACCATTTTGCAATACCTTAGCAACCACCTAGCAATACCATTGCAGCCAACACAAATCACAGTAACACTGATAAGCTGCAATAGAAAACATATATTACATACAGGTCTAAACATATGGAAGCTTAATGAGAGCCTTCATTCTTACAAAGATATCGATTCTAACAGTGTAAATGGAATCCTTAGCAACCACCTACAAGATGGGGTAAACCACCAACACTGTCCCCATCAAAAAAAATTAAAAAAACTATCTATGAGAACTGTGAGAAGACAGCCATGGCCTGAAGGTTAGAGAAGCAGCCTTGTGACTGGAAGGACTCAACAGGACACAACCGAAGTTCCCCTGAGCAAGGCCCTCAACCCCCGACTGCTCCCTGGGGCCGCCGCTAGGACTGCCCTCTGCTCCAGGCACATGTGCTCTGTGCTCCCCTGCACTACCCACTGCATGGATGGGTTATAGGTGGGAGCCTAATTCCTATGCGAGTGGTCCTTCTTCTTCTTCTGTCTGAAAGGATGTGGAGCTGACCAAGACCTCTGCTGCTGCTCTCAGAACAATGCACTGACCAGCCCAGAGTTAATGAAGAGGACAAAAGTATTTGGACACTTGCTTATTCACTATTTCTTCTGAAATCAAGGGTATTAAAAACGTTTATACTGCTTTTGTTGGAGTAACCATCTCTACTGTCCATGGAGGAAGACTTTCTACTTTAATATGAAGGAGCATTGCTGTGATGGTTTGATTGCATTTGGCTTAATCACAGATTATTCACCACTCCACCTCATCATCCCCAACTCCTCAACTCATCCCAAAAGTACAGGATGGAGCTCCTCCACCATCATTCCAGAGAACACAGTTCTTCCACTGCTCCACAGCTCCTCAATGCTGGGGGCTTTATTATACCCTTCTAGCCCACGCCTGGCATTAGGCAGCATGGTGCTAATAGGTTCATGTTGATCTGCTCCAGAGAGTCCTATTCTATTGGCAGCATCCTATTCTATCTTAAAGCATCTTAAAGTAGCTGAATGCATTCGTTAGAAGGGGTGTCCAGATATATTTGGACATATAGTGTATATGTGTGGGGGGAAGAGGGTGTTATAGATTGGCTTTAGGCTTTTAGAAATGAGCTCTGTTGTAAGTGTTTACAGAAAAGTACAGAATTCTTTGTGTTTTTTGACAACTAATATAATGTGGTATTGATTAACGGATGCTGTGTGTTTGTTGTGTGTATAATCTGCAGCATGATTGCGGCATCTCAGAATGACAGACGCCTGCGACATTAATGCACCTATTTCATGGCCCGATGTGCAGAACTATACAATAGAGCTTAGTGTTCGGTCCGCTGAGCGAATGACACACTAATCAGGACGAGCAGCACTACAATAACACCACCCTTCCCTTCCTCGGTAAAGTAGAGGGACCAGGCTGTGTTCAACATGCCACTTACTCTGTGAAAGCCAATTAAAATCTATATTCTAATGAGCTAATGCATATTAATCACAAACTGGAGCGAAAATATTAAAATCAGAGCCAGTGGTTCTAATAAAATGCAGCCTCCTTTCTCCCCACTGCTCTGCAGTACTGTCTGTGCATGGAGGAGATATTAGCCAAAAGTTTGTGGACACAGCTCTATTGGCCATGTATCTATATTCCAGCATTTAGCCAAATGTTGGACTCCAATATTAAGACAATAGTATCAGCATTAAACATAGCAACACCCTAGCAACCACCGTAACAACATCTTTGCATTATGACCATCTAGCAGCACCCTAGCAATAATCACAGCAAAAACCCAGCAACACCTTACCAACATCATAGCATAGTGACCAGACCATTTAGCAGCACCTTAGTAACCAACACCTATAACATAGGAACACCTTAGCAACCACCAAAGCAAAGACACAGCAGCACCGTAACAACATATTTGCATAATGACCATCTAGCAACACCCTAGCAACAATCACAGCAACACCTTACCAACATCATAGCATAGTGACCATGTAGCAGCACCTTAGTAACCAACACCTATATCATAGCAACACCTTAGCAGCCACCTTGCAACACCTTACCAACTGTCTAGCAACACCTTGGCAACCGACACCTGTTTTATAGCAACACCCAAGCAATCTTCACAACAAAAACCCAGCAACAACTTACCAACATCCTAGCATAGTAACCATCTAGCAGCACCTTAGCTAACAACACCTATAACATGACAACACCTTAGCAGCCACTTAGCAACACCTTACCAACTATCTAGCAGCACCTTGGCAACCGACACCTATTTTATAGCAACACCCAAGCAATCTTCACTGCAAAAACCCAGCAACAACTTACCAACATCCTAGCATAGTGAACATGTAGCAGCACCTTAGCAACCAACACCTATATAACAGCAACACCTTAGCAACTGCCTAGCAACACCATAACAACCAACAAATATGACAGCAACACTGCTGAGCTGCAGTCACACCTGGGTTTCTGCAAGAACTACACTCTCTAATTCTTTTTTGTTTATTATTATTAATATTATTATAAATATTATAAACAACAAATATATGTTTTTCCCCTGGTGGATAGTGTGTGCACTGCAAGCACCAGAAAAACATATGCACATGCCGTATGCTTTTATTTTGTTTAACAAAACAGCTGTGAGTATTAAATATGATACAAAATCATATAGGTCATCTAGGCAAAGTGTTATTCAGGGTTGTTTTTAAATAATTGATAATCGGTCAAATGCACATTCAGCTGTGATGTAGTGATTCCAGCTTTACAGTGTTAGGAGTGTAATCATCCCACCAGTCCAGTCATGTGGAATAAAATATACATATTTTGGGGTCAATGGATGAATCATGCTACATAATACGCAGACTGTGTGAATATATTACGTATTATTAACTTTAGTCAGCTATATTCAGTCCTGTAACACGGTGCTGATGCTGAACTGGAGGAAAGTTGACACTGTGAGTCACATGAAAGCCTTTCTCCTGAGCAGAAGCTGCAGAACCTCACTGAGATCTTTTATCGGTTAGAGAGTTGAGAGTTAACGAGATAATTGTGCAGAGCTGCTGTTTAAGCAAACGCGTATAAATTCTTACAACTTTACTCGTTTTTAAAGACGCTTCTACTGAACGTATTCTGCAGTCAGTTGTAGGCGTTGTGTAATTTGATAATTGATGTGAATTGATTAATGCATGAATTTTGACAGCTCCAAGAAATACATCTTAATTTTCGATCCTCGTATGAAGTGACGAACTCTCGCAGGCTGTACTGGTGCTAATGTATTTGCTGAGATGATGAGGAGAAGCAGAAATAGAGAAAATTACAGAAAACTACAAAGTGCAGATGTCCATCTGTCCAGTTCATACTGGTCCAGTAGTCCTGGTCTTAGTCTAGGTGTCCTCAGGCCATCTTCAGTCTTGGCCTGACGGGTTTCCTCCTTGCTCACCTCCTGTTAAACTGCTCTCTCTCTCTCTGGTGGTAGATGCTTTACTGTAACATCAGCTGTGGTGAGACCTACCTGCTAACCTGATCTTGCTGGGATGGTCTGATCTGGTCATGATGGTCAGCTGTTCCACTTGTAGATGATTTAGTGGACGGTGGAACAGCGGCTGATTTCTAACTGTTCTGAGATCTGTTTAAACCCCTTCCATCTACAGACTCTCACTCTGCATCTCCACCCTTCTTTCTGAAGGCCTCAGAGAGCTCTCTGGATCTGGCCATGATGGTGGTGATCTTCACCTCTCACGTCAACCATCAAGATCAGACCAGACTAAACGTCTGAGGTTTATATAAGACTCCAGACTCCTCCAGAATAATCCTCTCCAACCATGTTCTGATCATCTGCAGCTGATTTTCTGTCCGACCAGAGGAGGATGGGCTCCCCTTTTCAATCTTGGCTCCTCTTAAGGGAGTAGTCGAAAGTCTTCTTCTCTGGACAGTAGAGACAGTTACTCCAACAGAAGCAGGAGAACCTCTTTTAAAACCCTTGATTTCAGAAGAAACAGTGAATAGGCGATGAATGAACAGGTGTCCAAATACTTTTGTCCATATCGTGTATGGTAAGAAAGGCTACTTTTTTCACACGACTGTATAGTTAATGCATAGCAAAACAACAGAAGTGAGAACAGCAGTCGGGTGTGGGCTTTTTTCTAACCTAAGCAGGCGTAACTGTGTAAAGGGGGCGGGTGGAGGCGGGTGGGGGTGTCAGTGCTGACAGAGGGGACAAATTAAAGGCATGTATTAACATAACTGTCACTGGGATTGGATTCTGTGGTGCAATTTACTTTCAGCACTGAACCAGGCTGTGATCGGTATTGACTCAATCAAGTCAATCGTGGTTTGGGTGTGAATGCATGTGTGTGGGTGTGTGTATGTATGTGTGTGTGTGTGTGTGTGTGTGTGTCTGTCAGCTGCATTTGAAGGTTTGAAAAGCAGAAAAGCTTTGTGTGAGCGGTATGTGTGCTACACAATAGGGAGTGTGTGTGGGAGGGAAATTGCTGGGTTGGTCTCTGTGACTCACCTGCATCAGTATTAGATGAGTAAATCTCTGACCTCACAACTACTCCATTACACTTCCACAGGAAATGCATCACCAAATCTGAAATTTCCAATTTTCCAAAAGTATGTGGACACCTGCTTGTGCTGCATTTCATCTGAAATCAAGGGTATTAGCACTGAGTCTGTCTGACTGTCTTTACTGCAGTAGCAGCCTCTACTCTTCTGAGTTTACACTAGATGTTGATACATTGCTGTGAGGAGGATTTGATTGCATTCAGCCACATGAGAGCATCAGTGAGGTCGGGCACTGACGTTGAATGATTAGTTCTGCCACTCTAGCTCACCCCAAAGGCATTGAAAGGTGTTCCATCATCACTCTAGAGAACCCCACAGGCCAGTAGGTTATTGAAAACCTGTAGCCAACACTCCAAATTGCTCCACAGTGACCTCGGTTGACCTCATGTGTGCTCCAGAGCATCCCGTTCTGCTGTTCGGTGCTTATCGATTGAGGATATCCAAGCCGTGTGTGAATGCATGTGTCAGCAATAGCAATGCAGCTTAAAGCAGCTGCGTTCACTCATTAGAAGAGCGTCCGGATACTTTTGGACACATCATGTATTTGTAAAGTAGTGGCATATAGACCATTCAAACAACACACCGAGCTGTTTTTCTCATTTCAATGACCTATTTCATACCTGCTTTATTTGTTGAAAGTCAATATCATTGATTAGAACTGATCATAGCATTCCGTAATCAATGCAGTTGATTTACTGCATCAGCACCTGCGTCAGGCACCTCCTGCCTGTCTCCCAGACTCAGCATTGGCTGATTAATGCTAATGTGATGTGACTTGAAGGTGTTTGGATCTGAGTGGAGGTCATCAGGTCCTGCATGGTTTCGTGCTTTCTGTGCTCTAACACAGCTCCAGTACAGGCGCGCTAATTATCAAGCCCTTCATCAGGTGTATCAGAGCAGAGAAAATGGAAAAGTGCAGCAGGATCACTTGGCCGGGAGCCAAGAACCCCTGCACTGCACTGTTAAAGCAGAACCAGGCCAGAGTCGGTCTGAAGTGTTTCTGAGGTTCAGGTTATAAATAAAATGCACATTGTGCGTACTGCAGACTATTGTAAATAGAGACAGCATATGTTTATGGATATGGATGGGTATATGTGGCTGTAGATGGTGTGGGTATGGATGGGTATATGTGGAGGGTATGGGTATGAATGGGTATATGCTGATGTAGATGGTGTGGGTATGGATGGGTATATGTGGCTGTAGATGGTGTGGGTATGGATGGGTATATGTGGAGGGTATGGGTATGAATGGGTATATGCTGATGTAGATGGTGTGGGTATGGATGGGTATATGTGGAGGGTATGGGTATGGATGGGTATATGCTGATGTAGATGGTGTGGGTATGGATGGGTATATGTGGAGGGTATGGGTATGGATGGGTATATGTGGATGTGGATAGTTTAAGAATGGAAAATATGGGTATGAATCAGTATGGGTACACATTTGTATGGATAGGTATAGATATGAATAATAGGGATGGTTATAGATGGACATAATTAGATATGGATGGGTTATTGGTATAGATGGGTATTGACGTCACATTTCGTTGCATCCATTGCTGACACAGATGTTCAAATACCCTGTAGAAAAGTAATCCCAATTAAATAGGACTGGAGCAGATAAACATTAACTTGTTGGCACCATGCCTAATGCCAGGCATGGACTACAGGAGTATAAATCCTCCCCAGCATTGAGCACTGTGTTCTCTGGAATGATGGATGGTGCTCCGTCCAATACTTCTGGGATGAGTTGGGGCGATGGGGATAAGGTGGTGAGGTGATCAGCCGGCATCCTGACCTCACTACTGCTTATGTTGCAGAATGCAATCAAAGCCTTCAAGGCCTCACATATGGATGCCTACCATGTCCATTGATTGGGCCGGGAGGGGTTACACATCGGACCTACCTGGGTTGGACCCACATGAGATTAAGGTGGGCTGTAATGATAAGAACCATATGGGAAGCCCAACTGAGTCAGTAGAAACTTGTGGACCAACCCACTCAGATCTCCAGACTCCATCTGGATCCCACCTAGCCCACATTCCATTCATGTCAGCCCCACATGAGCATGTAGATTACTGTTTACATAAGTTTCTACTTATCTGTTTAATTCATTTAGTTTATTACACCAAATCTGGCCTTTTCTCTCTCGATAAACAGCGCTGTTTTTTTGTATTAGGCCATGCAGCACAAACTTTGATGAGTAGCCTGGGATTCTGCGGCGCATTGCAGGAGTTATGCTGGGAGCTGAAATGCGTTTGGCACTCGGACTGAAGACTAAAGTCCCACTGAGTTGCCGCCACCTGCCAGCTCTCAAATGGAGCTCAAAGTGTTCATTTTCTCCCCCGGAGGCAAATCCAACCCACAGCCACAAATCAGCGTTTGCAAACAAATAAATCACAGCCGCAAACCAGCTTTAGTAAACAAATAAATAGACAAACAACACGGACGGAACTGTGTGTTCTACAGTACGTAGACAACTCCAGAAAAAGCTTCTCTAAGCAAACTCTCAACAGCCTTCAGTTCCTCAGCATAGATGCATGACGAGGGGATCTTTAGTGAGCTTGGAGCTGTTGGCCTTTATTGATTTTCTCTTTCTGCTTCACAGTGCACTTTTAATGACACCACGTTACCCTCTAACAAAGGGGCATAATAGGGCATTTTGTGGCGACATTACAAACCACTCAATAGTCAGACCTCTGCTGGACAGTGAATCTGGTGATGGCCTTGTAGAAAATGTCATTTTCATACTTGATGTAATCAATATTTCTCCAACTTCAAGTTTCAAGACCAAATACATGGTAATGAACTTGTGCTGTACTGTGCAGGAGGGCTATGTAGGATGACCTAGACATGACTGTGTTAAAGAAGGACAATCGTGTCCAAAAGGACAAAGATGCTGTCAGGGAAAAATATTAAATAGTAATATCTGCTATAAATGTTTTTTTATTTGCGCTGTAGTGATGATCTAACAAAGCCCAACATTCACACATGTTATTCAGTCAGAAATCAAACCATATTGTGAAGTGCGGACCATGAGAACTCCCCATCAGGACCATCAGGAACAGCAGGGGTGGTGGTGGGGTGTGAAGGGGCAATATATATATATATATATATATATATATATATATATATATATATATATATATATATACAGCTTGAATAAAGATATATATTTTTATTCAATAAAACCTGAATTTGACATGATTTATTCACAATGCATCAAAATTATTATTACCTTTATTAGTGCATAACTGGAGCTCTGTTTATCAAAACTTAACAGATCAGCTCAGATCAGTTTATTATTATAATTTCATCCTTTTTTAACTAAACTCTTGTATGGATTGCATTCTTATTTTCTAGAGATTTTATTTGCAACCAAAGTATCATCAATAGAGACTGACTGTATGATGCAAACTGACTCATTAGATACTTATTTACTGCTTATACACTCTATAATTAGGGATGAGTAGAACCGTACTTTTAGAATATGGAACAGTTATTGATGAATTAGTGATTAATAAACTTTTATTAACACAATAAACTCACAAAAACAGTAATACTACCACTATCTAGAACCCGCATGAATGAAAGTGCTGACAGTTATTAATTCCCGCCCTGTAATTTGCATAACCGAGTGGTAACAATGTGTCTAATAATGCATGTTTTGTGATTTTCACTCAATAGAACTTTAGTAATGTACCAATAAAGGTCATAATAATTAAAGCATACTTAGAAATGTCTAATTCAGGCTCTACTGAACAATGAAAACAGAGTATTAATAGACTTCTAGTTTGTAACTGAATCAATACATAATTATTATTATTATTTATACATTTATCATTTCTCTAATAGAAAAAATTAAATAAAATAACCACTCACTGATCCACACTGTGCTCAGAATATGCTCACACTCACTTAAGGATAAAAAAAAAACACAGCGCATCCAACAAGAAAGAAAGCCTCCTCCATCTTTTATACAGCAGTAAAAACATGGTAGCTCACGGGAAGCTCTGCTGATGGATTCTACAACCTGGCCTATTTTACTGTGTGCAGTGTGAACATGCACCACCCAGACTTCTCTGGAGGACCAGTTACACCAGTAAACATGCATTCGACCATTTAATTACCACCAGGGGTCTATAGTACACAAGCATTAGCACACACTGAAGGGATCACCCATTTGGTTTAATAGGGGTAATGCAGGTCTTACTCTGATGTATATGAAGATTAAACTGCCCTATGCTTCTACTCAACACTTGTGATTAATGTGTTAAGTGTAGAGAATTGTGTAGTTGGAGCCCTGAGAGATGTCTTCATACAAACCCGGCCTACAATAAAACTCAGAATGACCCAAAAAAAAATATCATCAGGAAACTGGCTGTGACCTTGCCAAGGTCCTATACTCCTGCTGTAATTATATAAGTTCTAGTCATTAAAAAGCGGTCCGCTTTCTGGCCACAGGATTTACACCAGCCGGGTGGCCTGCCAGCACTGGGCCCAATGCCCGGGAAGTGCAGACCGAGGGCATTTTCTGGGTAAAGGCCAGCGCACCAGGCCGGCGGTGGCGGATCCTTACTCTGCTGCTCTTCCCTTGCTGCACTGCTGAACTGGAAAGGAAAGTGATATTGTACCGCGAGTGACAAACCAATTACCATCCTCCCCATTCCCCTCACGTCTTTAGGTTTACAGGCACACAGCTAACCGCAAAAACCCCACGGCACGGGCGGACGCAAATGGGAAATGCATGCCAATCATGGGGCCTGCGCTGTGTTGCCAGCGGCTTGTGGCCTTGGTGGAAAGAACCCTAGAGTCAAACTACAGGTTGAAGGCGTCCAAATGAGCCTCAAACAACTGAAAATTTCCAGTGTGGAATTACAGTACAGTGTGTTTCAGACTGGTAAAGCTGTTCTCTGGGAGGCAGATTTGTTCGAAAACATGCGAACATTAGAACAAACACTAATAAGCTCATGCTAATGTTAGCGTTGCCTAATCTCTTCCCCGAAAACAAGACATTCACTGCATTAATGTTTGCATGTACTGATTTAAATAATATGTGGTGTTTCATAAGTAAAAACAAACCATTGCTGACCTATATTCACAGATCAGCATAACATTAGTACCCCCCCAAAAAAAAAAAAAAAAAAAATTGAGTAGGTCACCCTTCTGCCGCTACAACAGATTTGAGCAGATTTCGAGGCCTGGACTCGAAGCAAGACCTCAGACGGTGTCCTGTAGGTGGTATCCTTTACATCCTGTGTGTTGTAAGGTGGGAACTCCATGGGAGTCATAGGTTGGTACTGACCACTGCATACTGCATGGGGAACACCTCACAAGACCTGCTTGCTGACCCTGTTGTTCTGGCCCAGTCATTGTCTAGAACATCACAGTTTGGTTCTTGTCAGAGTGTCTCAAATTCTTACGCTTGTCCATTTTTCCTGCTTCAACACCTTCAAGAACTGACTGATTTTTAGTCTATATATATATATATATATATATATATAGATATATATAAAGCTGTAAAGGTGTGGATCTTGGTGCCGAGGCCTATGGTGGTTAGGGTTAAAGTTACCATTAAGGTGCCAACCTTAATGGTGGGCGCAACTAAATGCAGCCTATTTGCATTAACAGGTCTCAAGATGGCTTGACAAGAAATCCAGTTTGCATTCATCTCATAACTCTGGCTGTCAGAGCAGCACGTCAAAAGTTGGATAAAAAGAAGTTAAACGCTTCAAAACACTTAAAGTGGATGTAATTACACAAGTAATTGCACGGCATGGTGCCGACTCTGTTCCGCTCAATCTTCTTTTAAAATATGCCTTATTGTAGCCCTGCTTTTAAGCTAAAGAGCAATTCAATCAGGAAAAGGAGAGGACGTCTGTTCTTTTAGGTAAACCACTCGCAGTGTTATTCTTTATTTAGTGCACCAAGGTGCTGCAGCTGTACGGCGAAGGCTGTCATAATATCTCTGTGGAAAAGTGGCAAATTAGATGGTTATTTGCAGCGAGAAGAAGAAAGCTTTCCCAGGGTCCAAATAGCGCAGGCGGTATCAGTATTGAGATTCTGGAGGACCTGAGCGAATTGTTTTCGGAATGAAATGTACACTATATTGACAAAAGTATTGGGACACCTGCTCATTCACTGTTTCTTCTTAAATCAAACATTTTAAAAAGAGCTGATCCTGCTTTTGTTGGAGTAACCGTCTCTTCTGTCCAGAGAAGAAATGTTTCTGCTAGATTTTGGAGAAGCATTGCTGTGAGGTGAGGATTTGGTTGCATTCAGCAACAATAAGTGTCCATGAGGTCAGGATGTTGGAGGATTGATCACCACCCCACCTCATCATCCCCAACTCCCCAAACTCAAACTACCCATTTCATCCCAAAAGGAAACACGGAATGATTGAGCAGTACTGTGTCCTAATACTTTTGTCCATATGTTGCTTATGATGCAAAACTGGAGGACGCTGGTATGCTAACTGGAGCCTTGCTTGCACACTAAGACGCTGCATGGACATCATTCATTCCTGGACTCACAGCAGATCAGCATCTTTAAGACTGCGGCATCTTTGAGTCTGGCAGACAGCTTTGGGCCTCGTTTTGACCAGTCGGGGCTGAAAACTGAGCTCTTCACAATGTTTTCAGTGAATCAATTTCAAATTATCTTCCTTCAACAGAGGAGAATCAGTCAGAGCGTCCTCCAGCTATGTTTACTGACCCTGTATATATACCACTCTGAAATATTAAGACATATGAGGAACCCATCAGGACAGTCCAGACTACATGCACTGGCTTCAACCCCTTTCAAAAGCGAGGGGCAGCTGTCTGATCGAGTCATAAAACAGCTCGGTCAGAAACTGAACAGATAAATGTATCGATCAAGCTTCTGCTAGTTGGCCAAACTGGTAAAGCTTAGTCTCACTGGTTCATTGGCTTGTTTGTTATTTTGGTTGACCTGCTTTGTCATACTTGATGACTCGACTGGTCATGCTAATCATGCTGGTTTGGTCGTGTGGGTTATGTTGGTTGACCAGCTTGTTCATGCTGACTGACCAGCTTGGTCATTCTGGTCAGGCTGTTGGACTAGCACGGTCTTATATTAGTTGACCAGCTTGGTCATGCCTGTCATGCTGATTGTGCTTATCAACTAGCATGTTCATACTGGTCAGGCTGTTTGACTAGCATGGTCATATATTAGTTGACCAGCTTGGTCATGCCTGTCATGCTGGTTGACCAGCTTGGTAATACTGGTTGTGCTAGTCGACCAGCATGGTCATGGTGGTCATTCTGGTCGACTGTCTTGGTCAAGCTGGTTGTGCTTGTCGACTAGCATCGTCATACTGGTCAAGCTGTTTGACTAGCATGGTCTTATATTAGTTGACCTGCGTGGTCATGCTTGTCATGCTGATTAACCAGCTTGGTAATACTGGTTGTGCTAGTCGACCAGCATGGTCATGGTGGTCATTATGGTCGACTAGTATGTTCATACTCGTCAGGCTGTTTGACCAGCATGGTCATATATTAGTCGACCAGCTTGGTCATGCCTGTCCTGCTGGTAATACTGATTGACCTGCTTAGTCAAGTTGGTCATGCTGGTGGCCCAAGAACCAGTTTGAGCTGGCCAGGCTGTTTTGCACCCCCATACCGAACAGGCTAGCTCCGCCCCCGGTTGCCAGGTGAGATCCTCAGTGTAGAAGGGTCTCTTGTATATTTTCTCTCCTTTGCTCTCACCATGCTTCATCTCACTCTGCTGCTGTGAATGGCCCTGTTGGATCCCCCTACACACTTAAATTACCGCGGGCCGAGTGAGAATCCGGCGCTCGTGTTTTTAGCCGCTCTCCCAGCGCTGAGCAAATGGAGCGAATTCTCAGGGCGTCGGCAACACCTGCTGCAGAAATTTCGCTTCAGATTGGCGACAGTAATTAGCAAATAGAATACATCGCATAAGAGCTTCCCCTGCCCCACTTAGACAGAAAACACATTGAAGCTCAGCTGGTCTCTTACTGCACGCCTGCGACGGAAAGCCTCTCTCAGATTTAAGACGCAATTAGCCTTTAATGTGTTGCGAGGTCCAAGCAAACTCCAGCGTGCTTCAGGAACCTCGAGCAAGTTATTAAGTAAGTAGTTGATAACGTCTTTCTAGACAGTTTTTCTTTCTCGCGAAGGGGCCAATGCATCTTACAGTAATGGCTACATAAGTAGGCCTGCTACATTGACTTACAGCACTTTTGTGATAGTTACAGGCCCGGCCGTTCACGCCGTGGGCATATTTATGGAAATGAAACATGGCACAATTACTTAAGGCTCATAGACTGGTGCAACCACATGAACACATAACACTTAATGGCTCCAGAATTTCCTGAAAACAGCCTTCAGAAATAAATGGCTTCCATTTCTTCTCCATCTTTTACCGGTAATCCCTCGAGGCCTTCCTGGTGCTTCGTCTTCATTACACTGGAGCTATGGAAAATTAAAATGCTGACAAACAAATAGCTTCTGACAGAGCCGGCCTGCGCTGTTTGTACAGCTTTAGCTTGGCTAATAATGGTGTTAGATGTTGCATATGAACGCGTATTACAGTGCTGATGTGATTAATTGAGGGTGCAGCTGGAGAGGTGCGGGTGTTTACTGCGTTTACACCGGTACGTGTCTCTGCAATGACAGGAAAGATGCTCCTGGGTAGCAAAAATGGCAGAATCTCCATGAAATACAGTGATGACTGATAAACAGAGGAGATCAGAGGCAGGAAATACACCGCTGAGATTTCTTTACAGTGGTGCCGAATGGAACCAGTCGTCGGCCGTGTACCAACACTATAGCAACACCATAGCAACCATCTAGCAATACCATAACAACCACCTCGGATACCATGGCCACCACCTAGGAATATCATAGCAGCCACCTGGGACACAATAGCAACCACCTAGCAATCACTAAACAACAATATAGCAACCACCTAGCAATCACTAAACAACAATATAGCAACCACCTTGCAACTCTACAGCAATCACCTAGCAACAACTTAGCAGTACCATAGAAACCACCTAGGATACCATTGCAACTACCTAGTGACTACCTACCAACCATGTACCTGGGATACCATAACACTGTAGCAACATCTTGCAACACCACAGCAACCATTTAGCAATACCATAACAAACTCTGTGGGTACCATAGTAACCATCTAGCAACTTCATGGCAACCATGTACCAACACTATAACAAAACCATAGCAACCACCTATCACTACCATAGCAGCCACCTGGGATACTATAGCAACTACCTAGTGACTGCCTAGCAACCACTAAAAAAACACCATAGCAACCACCTAGTAATACCGTAGCAGCCACCTGGGATACCAAAGCAACTACCTAGCAACCACCTTGCAACTCCACAGCAATCACATACTACAGGATACTACAGCAACCACCTAGCAACACCATAGTAGCTACCAAGCAACAACTTAGCAGTACCATAGCAACCACCTGGGATACCATTGCAACTACCTAGTGACTACCTAGCAACCATATACCTGGGATACCCTAACACTGTAACAACATCTTGCAACACCAAAGCAACCATTTAGCAATACAATAGCAAACTCTGTGGGTACCATAGTAACCATCTAGCAACTTCATAGCAACCATGTACCAACACTATAACAACACCATAGCAACCACCGATCACTACCATAGCAACTACCTTGTGACTTCCCAGCAATTACTAAAAAAACACCATAGCAATCACCTTGCAACACTACAGCAAACATTTAGCAATACCATAGCAAACTCTTGGGGTATCATAGTAACCATGTACCAACACTATATCAGTACTATAGCAACCACTTAGCAACACCATAGCAACCGCTTAGCAAAAGCACCTTCACCCTAATGGAAGCTGCTCGGCTATCCTGAGTTTCCTTCTCTAGTTTAGTAATTGCTATTGCATCGTACATTACTTCAAAGAACCCTCAGCATATACATCTCCTCCATGAACGAACTGGAGCAAGCAGTGTTATCTGCTGTAGGGGACTTTCAGAGAGGGCAATTAATTCTGGTTCTTAGCGCACTCACAAAGCCCAGAGAGTTCACACGAATGCAAAACAAATTAGGCCGCGCTTTTAATGGCTGGATCTATTAGGGATCTGAAATGATTGAATGAATTCCCTTCATTCGGTTAAATGAATGTCCCTTATTTACCCAAAAGTCTAGGCTCCTTTTTTCCAAACCACTTAAAAGGATCAGTAGATGCTTAATGGAGGAAAAATACAGCATCTGCTCTTCTGTCTGCGCTGCTCTTCAGGGATTAGCTACACAAAACTAGCTACCTAACTCACCTAACTAAATTAAATCTGTGTTTTGTTCAATATTATTATTATTATTCTCCACATGCTCACAGGCTGCCTGATAGAGGTTTATTCTGTGGAGGAGTGAAATAGTTCCAGGGACAGTGTTATGAATGGCTTCCTGCCTCTTCATGGCAGCAGCTCATGTGTATAAATGTCAGATGTGAGGCTGGAGCCCATTACGGCAAATAAAGGAAAGTAGCCAAGCATTAAACATGCTGAGAGTTTTTCTGATAAACAATCAGTCTTCCCCCAGATATTATCCATAAGCAATCAGCGCCCCATCGGCTCCCGTCCTGGAGTTTCAGACAGCGTGAAAATGGAAAGGAAATGTTCTGATTTATGGACGTTAAGACCTACAGTATGTGCAGCATTTCTGAGTTTAGAAACATAAAGACTATTACTGCAAATGTAGATGGGATACCGGTGGGAAAGGACCGTAGGACTGCAGAACTAGACTGATTGTATCATTTAATTTTGGTCAAAAGTATGTGGACACCTGGTCTTCTTCCAGTGTTTCTTCTGAAATCAATGGCATTCATAGCGAGTTTGTCCCCCTTTGCTGCTGTGGTAACAGCCTCTGTGCATTCTTTATACTGGATCTTGGAACATTGTGTTAGAAAGATTTGATTGTATTCAGCCTCACGAGAGCATCAGTGAGGTCAGGTATTGATGTTGGATCCCAAAAGATATTGGATGGAGCTCCATCATCACTCCAGAGATATATGCTATATGCATTCATTCGTCATGGCTGCTCCAGAGTGTCTCCTTCAATTGGTCAGTAAGAGTGTAAGAGTGTAAGTGACCATAGCAACTACCTAGCAACCACTAATCAACACCATCGCAGCCACCTTGCAACACTACAGCAATTACATTGGATACCACAACAACCAATTTGCAATGCCACAGCAACCACTTAGCAACACCATAGCAACCACCTGGAATACCATAGCAACTACCTAGCAACCACTAATCAACACCATAGCAACCACCGTGCAGCGATTCAGCAATTACATAGGATACCACAACAACCATTTTGCAACGCCACAGCAACCACTTAGCAACACCATAGCAACCACCTGGGATACCATGGCACCTACCTAGCAACCACTAAACAACACCATTGCAACCACCTTGCAACAGTACAGCAATTGCCAACTACCTAGCAACCTACTAAACAATACCATAGCAACCACCTGGAATACCATAGCTTTTACCTAGCAACACCATCGCAACGACCTCTTGGGGAGTAAAGACAGAAGCTCATTTACATTTACAGCATTTAGCTGATGCTCTTATCCAGAGCGACTTACATGGTTACTGGTATTACAGAGGCGGGCCAATGCAGTGTTAGGAGTCTTGCCCAAGGACTCTTATTGGTGTAGCGCAGCACAGTCACCCAGACCGGGAATCGAACCCCAGTCTCCCACATGGTGTGGTAGCTCACTGACAGGTAGTGGTGTTCTCTGTTGCGCCACACCAACCACAAAGCGCCCATCATCTGCTTCGGTCTTGTATCATCTTAGGTAGCATCTTAGTCATCAGGCAGAACTTTCACTGAAGATTTCCTTCACACCAGTAAACACCAGTAAACACCAGTCTGTTTCCAGCAGAGTGACCATTAGGCAGCCTGCTAAAAGAGGCTACGGGTTCCTCAAACCATTACATGACTAAACTTCAAATGTGAAGAGCCCTTTTTCAGCCACAGAATTGGTTTCACTAAAGAACCTCTTAAAGATATTTTAGTGAACCAAAAGACAAAGAGCAACAAAGAACTTTGTTCAGAGCTCTGGTCACAACATGCAAAGGCAGCAGGCTGTTTAATTAGTGTACAGAAGCTGAGGGTCCGATATGGCGGTAACGATGTGAAATCTGAAAGCCTGTAAAGCTTTTGTTCTACAGATCTGCTGTATTTCCAGAGTGAAAGCCTGTGTGAGCTGAGTCATGCTCTGACTGAAGTGTGTGTTGGTAATTGGAAGAGAGAAAGCCTGAAATTGAAGTCACCCAGGAGAAAAAAAGCTTTTTGCAGTTTGGAAGCCCGGACCTATTCAGCAGTCTCAGCCTATGGTAATTATCTTTGGTCCAGAAGTAAAATCAAATCTACTGTTACAGCTTTAATTTCTTTCATTTCTATTAAAGTGGCCAGTGAGAGGAAGGACAAGGTAGGTGTTTCTAATAAAGTGGCCAGTTATGAAGCACAAAGGAGTGTTTCTAATAAAGTGGCTAGTGAGGAAGAACAAAGGAGGTGTTTCTAATAAAGTGGCCAGTGAGAGGAAGGACAAGGTAGGTGTTTCTAATAAAGTGGCCAGTTATGAAGCACAAAGGAGTGTTTCTAATAAAGTGGCCAGTGAGGAAGAACAAAGGAGGTGTTTCTAATAAAGTGGCCAGTTAGTGGAAGGACAAGGTGGGTGTTTCTAATAAAGTGGCCAATGAGTGGAAGGACAAGGTAGGTGTTTCTAATAAAGTGGCCAGTTATGAAGCACAAGGGGGGTGTTTCTAATAAAGTGGCCAGTTAGTGGAAGTAGAAGGTAGGTGTTTCTAATAAAGTGGCCATTGAGTGGAAGGACAAGGTAAGGGTTTCTAATAAAGTGGCCAGTTAGTGGAAGGACAAGGTGGGTGTTTCTAATAAAGTGGCCAGTTATGAAGCACAAAGGAGTGTTTCTAATAAAGTGGCTAGTGAGGAAGAACAAAGGAGGTGTTTCTAATAAAGTGGCCAGTGAAAGGAAGCACAAGGTAGGTGTTTCTAATAAAGTGGCCAGTTATGAAGCACAAAGGAGTGTTTCTAATAAAGTGGCCAGTGAGGAAGAACAAAGGAGGTGTTTCTAATAAAGTGGCCAGTTAGTGGAAGGACAAGGTGGGTGTTTCTAATAAAGTGGCCAATGAGTGGAAGGACAAGGTAGGTGTTTCTAATAAAGTGGCCAGTTATGAAGCACAAGGGGGGTGTTTCTAATAAAGTGGCCAGTTAGTGGAAGTAGAAGGTAGGGGTTTCTAATAAAGTGGCCAGTTATGAAGCACAAGGAAGGTGTTTCTTATAAAGTGGCCAGTGAGTGGAAGCACAGGGGAGGCGTTTTAAATAAATTGGCCAGTTATGAAGAACATGGGAGGTGTTTCTAATAAAGTGGCCAGCGAGAGGAAGCACAAGGTAGGTGTTCCTAATAAAGTGGCCAGCGAGAGGAAGCTCAAGTAGGGGTTTCTAATAAAGTGGCCAGTTATGAAGCACATGGAAGGTGTTTATAATAAAGCGGCCAATAAATGGAAGCACACGGTAGGGGTTTCCAATAAAGTGGCCACACTGAAATGTGAATGTTCCATGTGTTCATTACTTATATTATTTGTGTGTTTATGTATTTGGGTCATTTTGGCTAAATAAAACCAATCTGACAGCAGGACACGATGATCACTACAGGTGTAATTCAGGTAAGTGTAATTTATTCACAGTCTAATAGAGGACACCTGAATGAGGAGGTGGGGGTGAAAAAAACAAGGTTTTTAAAAGAAGCTCCTTTATAACATCTCTGTGTGTTACTAAACCATCTGTTTGGCCATTTGGGCGTCTAAAGTAAGAATACTCTCCACTGTTCAGCCCATCTGCCCTTACATGAATCCAATCCAGATAAATCTAAGATGCAAATTATAACAACACACACACACAAACACACACACACTCTAAAACTCTATTTTAGTGCCCACTTATCTCTCTCTACATCTGTGAAATGCTGCCTGCAGTCGCTCAGAATTACCCGCCAAACCATTCGTCCCTTATGGCGCAATTCAATTTAGCATATGCTGCTAAAGTTTAAGACTGGAGACTGTTCTCGATAAGGAGCGCGGTCTTGTTTCTCGTCAGAGCGGAGAAAAGCTCCGTACTGGAGCGTTCCTAAGACTCCCTGTCCACACTTCATTAAAAGTCTGGCTGGGTTTCATGTAGTGGCTGTGTTGTAATGAGACGCTGACAGGAAGCGCTAGCGTGGTAATCAGAAAGCCCAGGCCCAGCCGGTAACCAGGGCAACTGGAAATCAGACTTTTTTTTTTTTTCACCTTCAGACATTTCCATGCACTGCTCTCTCTCTCTCTCTCTCTCTCTCTCTCTCTCGCTTTCTCGCTCTCTCTGTGTCCGTGGAATACTAATAACATTTATTCAGTCTTGCTTGCTGTCTGTATGACTGATTGCACTAGACATCAAAAGGCCTATCAAAAGTGACACGCGCACACTGGAGCCAGCGCTAGCAACGACCACAGACAGTATGCCTCATCATCATCATCATCATCAGCAGCAGCAGCAGCAGCCAATCAAATTTCTTTTATTTCAAAAATAATTCAGCTGTCAATCATCATTTTATTGATTAGCATTAATAAGGTGGCCATATTTCGGTTTTTTACAAATCAGAAGACATTGAGAACACACCATAGCAGTGTGTATGTGTGAGGGTGGTTGAACACACACCAATCAGCCACAACATTAGGACCTAATACTAATGTTATGGCTAATAGTGAGTAGGTCCACCTTATGCTGCCCTGATAGATTTGGCTATTCGAGGCATTCGAGACTCCTGTGGTATCTCCTGGGTATCTGCCTTGGGTGCCCCTGACCTTCTCACCAGCTCACCGGTTGCCCTTCCTTGGAGAACTTTTGGTAGGTGCTGACCACTGCATACTGGTAGGAACACCCCACAAGACCTGCTTGATGTTCTGGTGGAGATGTTCTGACCCAGTCATTGTCTAGAACCTCACACAGTCTGGTTCTGGTCAAAGTGTCTCAGATTCTTACGCTTGTCCATTTTTCCTGCTTCAGCTCCTTCATCACCTTCAAGAACTGACTGCTTCTTCACTCGGACAGGAGCCACCGGATCCAGATCATCAGTGTTCTTCACGTCACCTGCCAGTGGTTTTAATGTTATGGCTGATTGTGTGATTGATCTGATTATTGATTTGGACATTTCAGAATATTTCATCCACTAGGTTTTATGATGACCCACAACATCCCTGAACCCTGAACAGGATGAAGGATGATGGATGGCGTTATTTGAATGTGGCAGTCGTTCTTTATACTGTGGCGAACGGAACAATAGAACTTTTCCAAAGGAACACATTGGCCTTGTCCCATTGCACTCACACTTGCACCCTCACACCCCTCACTAGGCTAAGGGCACTAGGCCAACCGGTGACCCGGCGTCAGGGTCATGTACACCCAAGGCAGATACCACAGGAGATACCACAGGAGTCTCGAATGCCTCGAATGGGCAAATCTGTCAGGGCAGCATAAGGTGGACTTACTCACTATTAGCCATAACATTAGTATTAGGTCCTAATGTTGTGGCTGATTGGCGTGTGTTCACCCATCCCCCCACACGTGTTCTCAATGTCTTCTGATTTGTGAAAAAACAAAGTATGGTCACTTTATTAATGCTAATCCATAAAATGATGATTGACAGCTGAATCTTGGATGAAGGATGATGGTAGGGTGTCCCATTGCTTTAAATGTCCCCAACAAAGGTGCTCAAGAGCGCCCCCTATGTGTACTTGATGCACCCCTCTCATAAGCCTGCATCAGATCACACTTAATTAAGGCGAATGAAGGTTCCTCGCATAAACCAGCCACTGTATCTGTTATTCTTTCCTTCATCAGGACTGGAATGGTTTAGTGGGTCAGGTTTCTGGAAAGTCGCTGTAGGGATTTTAATGTTTCACTGTGCTTAAAGTGATTCTCTGCCACTGAGCACTTCTCCAAATAGCAGCAGCTGTTGCACTAGCATTGCAGCAACTGCATTGTTTTAGCAGCAGTGCTGTGTACAGGTGAAGGGACGTGAAGTGAAGTGTCCCAATTCTGCTCCCAAATCTCTATGTCACCTTGAACGCTCATATCCCTTGAAAGTGCATGCAAAAGTGCACTTCCAGGAGCGGGTTAGGGTTTTGGGCTTAGGGTGAGAATTAGGACAGGGCCATGGACTTCCATTGGAAACTAAGACAGATTTTCCTTCTTCAGTAAAGCTGGAAATTTGGAGATACAAGGTTTTTCAAGGTTTTTCAATTATCAACAGTGATGATTTTTTTAACATCATCTGCTTGCTCTCTCTCTCTCTCTCAGAACTCTCTCTCTTTACCTTCTCCGAGTAAATGGCCACCCAGCCCGACCTGCTGGAAGACTGCCCGCTGAGGTCCCCTCTACCTGCGTCAGACCAGCTGCCACCTACCAGTCTGACCAGCAGGCCCCCCACCCACCACCACCCATACCAGACCAGCTGCACACCCTCCTACCACTGCTACCTGTTTAATGACCATGTTAACACCTAAATGGACTCTTAACTATCTGCCACTATTAATATCAACACTATTAACTATCTGTTGTATCTGGTTTGGTCATTTTTATCAATAATTAATAAATAGTTCTGATCAGAGGAGGACGAGTTGGGTCCCCCTTGTGAGTCTGACTTGACTTAACTCTCTCTAAAGTCAAGTCAAATTTATTTGTGTAGCCTTTTACTGTTTTTAACTGTTGTCGTCACAAAGCAGCTTTACATAATTAGTAATTAATAAAAGACAGAGACAAAAAAGAAGTCTTTGAAGGATCAAAGACCCCCAGTGAGCAGCCAACGGTGGCAACAGTGGCAAGGAGAACTTCCCTCAGAGCTGGAGGAAGAAACCTTGGGAGGAACCAAGACTCACAAGGGGGAGCCGACCCGTCCTCCTCTGATCAGAACTATTTATTAATTATTGATAAAAGTCACCAAACCATCAATACTGTTGAACTGCTCTGACCATAATCATAATATAATAATCATGGTGTAGATAGTTACGAGTCCATTTAGGTTTGAACATGGTCATTAAACAGGTAGCAGTGGTAGGAGGGTGTGCAGCTGGTCTGACATTGGTGGAGGGGACCTCAGTGGGCAGTCTTCCAGCAGGTCGGGCTGGGTGACCATTTACTGGGAGAAGGTAAAGAGAGAGAGTTAGCTCTGAGAGTATTTATGGAGAGCAGAGAATGTTAAGCAGGATCAGAGTGTAAAGGAGTGTGAGCAGTGGTTGTGTGGAAGCAGGTGAGAGAAGGTGGGATTTACTGGATATTTTACAATTCAGAATTGCCCTCCCAAAAAGAAGGACATGTCCAAGAGAAAAAAAAAAAAACATTAATGATTGTCGTTGGGGGATTACGCTGCGCTAATCGCTAATCACTGATCGTGGTGGAGAATCCGGGCAGAGGAAGAGGAATGGAGGGGGATTAGAAAGCAATCAGGCTCGAGATTGAACTGGAAATATACAGAGCTCACTGCAGGACCATAAGGGCCCCAATATCGTCCTCTATTTCAGGTGCTGAAATGTCATCAGTCCTGCACTCACTGCAGGTGCAACACAGCTGCAATGAAACACACACACACACACACACACACACACACGTGTATATGATAGCCATGATATTGCTGCACATAAATCTCAAAGCCGAGACATTTATCTGTCAGATTACTCCGCTCTCAGGAGATGTTTCAGGGTTCTCAGGAAAGATCATACATATCAGCGTGACCCGAGATGGCTTTCGTGACCTTCCTCATCTTTCTCGTCTTCTTCATCTTTCCATCAGAAGCTGTTCGCTGCCTTTGCTTTTCATCCGAGGCGCCTTTCAGTCATAGGTGTTAGACGCGCCGCAGCTTTCTCTATTTGTGACCGTTTCAAATGGCCCTGCTGGAGGCGCCTTCATCATGCTGTCTCT
Organism: Salminus brasiliensis; assembly: GCF_030463535.1. Lineage (NCBI taxonomy): Eukaryota > Metazoa > Chordata > Actinopteri > Characiformes > Bryconidae > Salminus > Salminus brasiliensis. Next base: position 1,861,172 of record NC_132887.1, read on the forward strand.
CAGAACCGGTTCTTTCCTTTCCTTCATTTCGTTTCAACCTTTTCCCTTCCTTTTTTAGATCCTTTTGTTTTTTTCCTTTTCATTCCTGTTCTTTCTATTTTATTTGCTTTCATCAAACTCTGGTTCTTTCCTGTTTTCTCAGTCTTATCTTTTCCCTTCAGGTTCTTTCCTTCTGCACACAATATCTCCTTAAATACATTTCTTTTCCTGTTATCATGTTTACTATTCTGTTTATTATTTGCATTGCTAATAATAATAAAGGTTCTCTTAGTGATCCCACAGAAGAACCATTTTTCCATAAAAAATAATGGAGATGTAATAATAATAATAGAGATTTGTGAAGAACCTTTTAAAGATCTAAAGAAACCTGATAAAAAGGTTCTTTACCAATATAAAGGTTGTTCACCCTCACACGCCTTTATATCAAACATGATTGTTTATTAAAACAGAAGTGGTCTCTTCTTTTTTCCACATTCCATTTCTGGTTTTTCCTTTATTTATTTATTTTCTGTTCTGGTTTGTTCTTTCTCATGTGGTCCAGTATCTCCAGTTTGGTTCTGATCCATTTTCAGGATGAAATCTGAATGGCTATACATGTGCAAATGGACACCCCTTCTAATGAACACATTCATCTTCTTTTTGTTGCACCCATTGCTGATGTAGAGAAGTACTGCCAATAGAATAGGACTCTCTGGAGCAGATCAACATCATGACCCTATTGACTCCATGCTGCCTAATGCCAGGCGTGGGCTAGAGGGGTATAATAAAGCCCCCCAGCATTGAGGAGCTGTGGAGCAGTGGAAGAACTGTGTTCTCTGGAGTGATGGTGGATGGTACACCCCCCAATACTTTTCTTTTGGGGAGTGAGTTGGGGGTGAGGTGGGGTGGTGATCGCCCAATATCTTAACCTCACTAATGTTCTTGTTGTTGAATGCAATCAAATCCTCACAGCAATGCTTCTTCAAAATCTAGTAGAAATGTCTTCCCTGGACAGCAGAGACTGTTAATCCAACAAAAGCAGAATAAACTCTTTAAATACCCTTGATTTTCATAGAAACAATGAATGGGTGTCCCAATACTTTTGTCCGTATAGTGTACAGTAAACCATTTCAAATGAAGTCTTTTTTTGGCTCACACAGGACTCTGCATTGCCATATCTGATGACTGTATTTCCCTCTTGCAGTCATGTTATGAAAATATATGAGGACTCATAAATGCCATCACGCCAACTAACCAACAATGTGCTTTGTTGCCAACTATTTTTAGTGGCTATCCCTGGTGAGACCTTCTCACTCATTTTCCTTGGCTTTACTTTTCTAACTCTCAGTAAAAACAAAATAAAACATAGCTAATGCTTATACCCACACTGGCTACTGTAGCATGCTTCTGGGGCTCACACAGCTTCCAGTAAGTGACCAAACCCACAAAGGGCTGTGCCCGCATTCTCCACCAATGTGGCATCGGCCTGGAGAGGGTCTAAACCACCCTGGCTGTCAGGCTGGGAGAAACCAAGCAACACATACAGAGGCCAAACCCAGGTGCACAGCAGAAACTCACACCAATCAGCCATAATATTAAAACTACTAGCATTGCCTGGTATTGCGTAAGTGCCCCAGACTTGCTGAAGCATGGACTCCACAAGATATCTGAAGGTGTCCTGTAGTATCTGGCACCAAAATGTTAGCAGCAGGTCTTATAAGGTGTGAGGTGGGGCCTTCATGAGCCTTGGGCACCCATGACCTTGTCTCTGGTTCACTGGTTTTGGTAGATACTGGCAACTGCATAAGAGGAACACCCCGCAAGAGATTTTGGAGAGTTTTGGAGATGTTCTGATCCATTCATCTAGCCAGATGTGTCTCAGAGTTGTATGCTTGCAAACGTTTTCCTGCTTTAACACATCACCTGATATGTCCATCCCATGAGAAGCACCAAAACCAAAATATTGTGGCTTAGCTAACTCATGGGAGCTCAGATTTGCTTCATCTCTCTAGCCAGGGTCCTCTCTTTCCCATGTCTACCTCAACTGCCTGGAGAGCCTCTAGGTTTTAAACAGTCTTGGCACATCCCTGTGTAGGTACTCCTGCCAGCCAGTAGGTGGCAGCACCACAAGAAATGCCCAATGCAAGCTCAACACCAGAAGAAGATAATGGGTGTGGCTACACAGGTGATAAAAGACTGTTCCACCACAGGCTCTATCTCTTTGAGGTGGGCCTTCACCAGGTAGACATCTAACGGAGAGAAACGAGGAAGTTGAGTCTAGAGGTTACCACACCTCAATGGCCATCTCAACAAAAGGGGAACAAAGAAACCAAGGAAACCTTCTTAATTCACCTCAACAAAAGACAACCAGCTATTGATAGGCCAAGCTCAAACTATCTTAAAAAGGCATTAGAATTTTAGCCAGATGTCTGATCGCTGTTTCAACAGGGTGGTATTCTTCAAGCTTGCAAAGGGTAGTCATGACCTGATGGAGAGTGAAGCTAACGTTCCCTTTACTTGTATATGTGAGCACACTTTTCCTGGACCAGAAGCCAGAAGGACAAGCATTCTCCAATCAGTACATTTACATTTAAGGCATTTAGCAGGCATTAACAAAAGAGCGTCACTGTTTACTCAAGAAAAACCTCAGCTAATTTAAATAGATTAATAATTCAAAGATCCTCTAATCTTAGACTCTACTAAACACACGTCAGTAAGGTGACCACTCTGCTATTCCCCAAGTCCTCTCAGAAGAGAAGGGTCTTCAGTCTGGGTTTGAGGACAGCGAGTGTTGGACTCTGCTGTTCGGACACCCAGGGGAAGTTCGTTCCACCACTTCGGTGCAGGACAGTAAAAAGTCTAGACGCTCGTCTTCCGTGGATCTTAAAGGATGGCGGGTCGAGCCAAGCCGTACTTGAAGCTGGAGGGGCTCTTGTTGCTCTTTTTTATTATTATTTTAATGCACTTGTTTTCAGAAGAAATGATGAATAAGCAGGTGTCCCAATACTTTTGTCCAGACAGTGTATTTTCATGCCAATGTAGTTCTGATTCTTTGTTTTTACTGTGGTGTTCTAGTAAAGCACCCTCTGGCAGAATAGTGGCAGCAATTGACCTGAAATTCATTGAATATTTTCCTTTCCTTTCCTTCCTAGACTTAATCCCTGTCTGGTATTATATACTAAATGGACAAATTTATTGAGACACCTGCTCATTAATTAGGAGCATTTGTAACTCCAACCAACACCACACACTTACTATTTATATATCATATAACAACTAGAACAACTACTCAACAAATGTATTATGATGTACTAAATGAACAAAAGTATTGGGACACCTGCTTGTTCATTATTTCCTCAAAAATCAGGGATATTAAAATAGTTTATCCTGTTTTTGTCGGAGTAACTGTCTCTACTGTCTAAGGTTTTCAGAGCACCGCTGTGAGGATTTGATTGCATTTAGCAGCAAGAGTGTTAATGAGGTCAAGATGTTGGACGATCACCACCCCCTTTATCCCCAATTCCCCCCCAACTCATCCTGGTATTGGACGCAAGATGACCGTAACACTATATGGTAAAAATACTGGCTAGCTAGGCTAGGCTAAGCTATGCTAGTATTTTACATTGGGGGATCTCTGTTCCCTGAACATGTGTGTGTAGTTTAAGTGTGTGTGTATGTGGTCCGCTGGGAGCGGTGCTGGTTGTGGATAGATTGTAGATAGATACTTGATCCTGAAGAAAATTTAGCTGCCAGTAGCAGCTACACAATACAGCACAGTGATCTAATATAGTAATAAGGGTGGTACAGTATAGATACATATATAGATAATATCAACTATACACACATGTATCCCCCTTATTACAATGAGGCATGATTTAACTATAAATTATAAAATATTCGCTATAAAGAAAACTGCAGCTCTGCTAGCTTCTCTACCACCACACATGTGAACATACCCAGCTTAAACTCTACCATCATTCAGTAAGTGAACCTTAAGTTTTACACCAGCTTTGTTATCTGGTTGTGCTTGTCCTTGATGTAAAGATGATCAATGAAAGGCGTGACTCTAAAGGAAAGCAGTGTTCCTCTTGCCTCAACATCTATTTCATTTACACAAACATCAGATCTCTCTTGTCTCGCCTAATTAGATGGATGCAATTAGAGTTACTTTTCTCTTCAGAGAATAACTTCAAACCCCTTTATTCTGCAGGAACACATGCACACCCTTGGGCTTCACCTGTGTGCACTGCAGTTTGCTACAGACTTTCTCATTTTACTGTTTCTGAACAGTCCTACATTTCCATACTGTTGATATGCCGTGTACAATCGCTATTGTTACAGCTATCGGTTATTCACAGAGATACCCTACATCAAACGGTGCAATAGTGAAAACTTGGGATGTCTCAGTTGGATCCAGTGGATCAGGGTTGAAGGCAGATTGGAACTGTGTTCTCTGGAATGATGGTGGAGGAGCTCCATCCAGTATGTTTGGATGGGTTGGGGATGATGAGGTGAGGTGGTGATCATCATCCAACATCCTGACCTAACACTAACGCTCTCGTCACTGAATGCCATCAAAACCTCACAGCAATGCTGCTCCAAAATCTAGAAGAAAGTCTTCCCTGGACAGTAGAGACAGTTACTCCAACAAAAGCAAGATCAACTCTCTTTTTTAATGCACTTGTTTTCAGAAGAAATGATGAATAAGCAGGTGTCCCAATACTTTTGTCCATACAGTGTATTTTCATGCTAATGTAGTTCTGATTCTTTATTTTTACTGTTGTGTTCTAGTAAAGATCCCTTTGGCAGAATAGTGGCAGGAATTGACCTGAAATTCATTGAATATTTTTTTTTTCAGTGGAAAATCTCCATTTAGAATTAGTCCTGTGTAGTCCAGGACTAGGCCCAATCCCTGTCTGGTATTATATACTAAACGGACAAAAGTATTGAGACACCTGCTCATTCATTGTCTTCAGAATTCAGGGATATTAAAAGAGTTTATCCTGTTTTTGTCAGAGTAACTAAGTCTCTACTGTCTGGATTTCGGAGCTCTGCTGTGAGGATTTGATTGCATTCAGTGGCAAGAGTGTTCATGAGGTCAAGATGTTGGATGATCACCACCTCCTTATCCCCAACTCCCCCCCTACAACTAATCCCAATCAAAAGTATTGGACGCAAGATGACCGCAACACTATATGGTAAAACTACTGGCTAGGCTAGGCTAAACTATGCTAGTATTTTTTATTTCATCCATCACAACAGAAAAAGCTGAGTGTTCTATTCTGAGCTAAAGTAACAGGGTGGTAAAAAGACTTGATAGGGAGTGTAGGAGCATTTGTAACTCCAACCAAACCAAAATTACACACTTACTATTTACACATCATATAACAACTAGAACAACTACTCAACAAATGTATTATGATGTACTAAATGGACAAAAGTATTGGGACACCTGCTTATTCATTATTTCTTCAGAATTCAGGGATATTAAAAGAGTTTATCCTGTTTTTGTCAGAGTAACTAAGTCTCTACTGTCTGGATTTCGGAGCACTGTGAGGATTTGATTGCATTCAGTGGCAAGAGTGTTAGTGAGGTCAAGATGTTGGGTGATCACCACCCCTCATATCCCCACCCCCCAATCAAAAGTATTGGATGGAGCTCCACCACCATCATTCCAGAGAACACAGTTCTTCCACTGCTCCACAGCTCCTCAATGCTGGGGGGCTTTATTACACCCCTCTACTAGCTCACGCCTGATATTAGGCAGCATGGAGCCAATAGCTTCATGATCTGTTGGCAGTACTTCTTCTCTACAGGAACTAGACAAGCTGTGTGTGTGCATTTGCACAGCTGTATCAGCAGCAATGGGTGCAAATTAAAGTAGCTGAATGCATTTATTAGAAGATGTGTCCACAAACATTTGGACATGTGTTCTGACACTGATATGGTCTTTCCTGGGTTTATGTTCTAGCTAAAAACAGTGAACTATCGCTAACTTCATCCGTGATTATCTCTTGATATCTGCTGGCTCATGTAATCTGAGAGCGTCTGCTGGCAGTTAATGAGTACCTGAAAGCTGAAAATGGTTTAGATGTTCAGGAGATGTGGACTAATGAGGAGGATTAAGCAGACATGAAGAGAGTTTCATCTGAATTGAAATAAGAGAATGGTGTCTCTGTACAGAACCCTGCGCAGTGTGAGGATTTATGGCTAATTGGATTAGTTTTAGTTCACTACATTATTTCATTACTGAACGCAGAGTGAGAATGACTGAAGGAGCAGAACGTTAAACCGAATAATAAAGCAATTAAATCCAGAAACATGGTCATAAGCAGGGGCATCGCCAGGGGTTTTGGGCCCCATGAAAAGATATTACACTGGGCCCCACAGCTCTGACAATTGCTCAAAATACCCAACATACTCAATTAATACATTTTCAGGGCCCCTGTCAGTCACCGGCCCTAACCTCCAAATAGCGCCTCTGGTTATAAGCAGAGCTTTGGATGAGGCTGGTGGGGTACTGGGGGTTAAACAGTGACCTCTTCTAATGAATGCATTTAGCTACACTATCGTTCCAGAGAACCCAGTTCTTCCACTGCTCCACAGCTCCTCAATGCTGGGGGGCTTTATTATACCCCTCTAGCCCACGCCTGGCTAGAGAGCTCTGTTTATTAAAGACGTTCAGGCGGTCAGAGTTTCTCCAATAACCCTAAACGAGTCTCTCTGAACAGATCCCAAACACAATCCCCACTCAGCACCCAGTCAGATCAGCGCCTGCCCCCAAAATGAGCTCCACGCGCTCCCCACCACTCTCCTACAGGTAAAGGTGCACCTATCTTTTGACCCATCTGTGGTAGTGAACACAGGCTCACACAAGGCTCACTTATTAGGGCTTTGCTCAAGGGCCAGCTTGCCAAGCCCGGGTATCGAACCCACAACCCTGTCATCAACAGCCCAGCGCTCTAACCGCTGAGCCCTGATCCACAGCAGCACAGTCACTGAGGAGACGCTGCATTTAATATCACACCGGGAGAATCCTCCACCTGTGGCCATTTACTGGTCGGACCTAGACCTCAAACCCTGAGACGTCCCCGAATGATTTCCGAACCCGACCCCGATGCTGTAGATTCCTCCTCATCCTCATCTTGTTTATTTATTTGTTCATTTTTTCTTTATCCCGCACCACTATCTTGTTTAGATTAAACAGAGCAGGTAAATATTTACTTGTGTATTTATTTATTTATTCATTTATTTAATTAATTATAAAACTTCTTAAGCCGGAGCCGTGCTGCCCCGTCCACTTCACTGCAGAAGGTAACGGCTGGTAGCTGGGGAGATCCGCAGATCGCCGCCCTGGCCTACCCCTCTCATATCTAACTATATATGGGCTGATAACTCTGTTCTAGATATCAGAACCTCAGTGAACCCTAAAGATCTGTGAAATCACAACCGCAGTTCAAAGTAAAACGCTAAAAAAGCCTTCTTTTTAGGCTTCAAAAAATATATTTTTTACTAAGCGACAGGGTTCTGTTGTGCATCTGTTAATACAGCAAGGGATATTATTTTTATTCTTTGAATTGTTTACTGTTATCTTCTGTTTTCTCACTTTCAAAGCTAATGTTACATCTTATATAATAGCCTTTATTTATGTGGCTCTGATTAGTTTTGGATCCCTTTTGTTTGTGAAATTCAATGTGAAGAACGCAAGATACTGCTGGAGAAAGGGAAAGGTGCCTTTGAGTGAAACTATATAAAACTAAAAATGATTACATTAAAAAGGATTTGGGGTTTTATTGCTTATACTTTGCAATATAACCTGGTTTAAAGAGAATGCTGTGGAATAAATACATAATTAAATACATTGGAACGTATTTGACGTAATGTTTGTTTGAACTTGAACTGAATCATAAGAGTAAATAAAAAGGAGGACTCATTTTTTCAACACTTTCAACTGAAACTCACTGATGCTTTTTACATCTTGCTCCTTTTTGATGATCAGAACTCTTCTGAAATCCACCTGTAAACACACTGAGGATGCACTGAGGCTGTTTACATCTCACGTTGGCGTCTGTTTCATGTCCAGATCACATCTAAATACAGTTCATTGGCTGGATTTCTTTTAAAATCTTCACTAAAATATGTCCCCAGTTTGATCAGATAAGATCTGTTTGGTTCCAGTGTTCTGTGGAGATCTGCAAAGGACCTGCTGCTGACATTAGTCTTGGTGCTAGATACCACAGGATGCCTTCAGAGGTCTTGTGGAGAAAAAAAAATATACAAAAAATTTGTATAGCTTTTTACAAATAGTGTTGTTACAAAGCAGCTTTACAGAATTAGTAAGGAAGAAACCTTGGGAGGAACCAAGACTCACAAGGGGGACCCGACCCGTCCTCCTCTGATCAGAACTATTTATAAATTATTGATAAAAGTCACCAAACCATCTAAACTGCTGTACTGCTCTGATCATAATCATAATATAATAATCATGATGTAGAATATCTTAATATAGTCATGGCAGTGATGGTCAGAGTAATGAGAGTAGTAATGGGTAATAGTGGTGATATTAATAGTTAATAGACATTAATAGTGGCAGAGAGTCCATTTAGATTTAACATGGTCATTAGGCAGGTAGCAGTGGTAGGAGGGTGTGCAGCTGGTCTGGCATGGGAGGTGGTAATGGGGGATGGGCATGCTGGTTGGACTGGTAGGTGGCAGCTGGTCTGACGCAGGTAGAGGGGACCTCAGCGGTCAGTCTTCCAGCAGGTCGGGCACGGCGACCATTTACTTAGAGAAGGTAAAGAGAGAGAGTTAGCTCTGAGAGGATTTATGGAGAGCAGAGAATGTTGAGCAGGATCAGTATCGGTGTGTCTGACGACTCCGGCAGGTCTGACTATGACAGCCTAATTAAAAGGAGAGAGCCAGAAGGTAACACAGACATGGGAGCTCCCTGAAACACTGGCCTCCATCTGCTCCACCATCCACAAACCTGAGTGATCGCGTTCAAGCACTGAGACGACAGCTCCAGCATCTCAGTATACTACAATTCTCTGTGTCCGTGAACCCCTGGACCTACAACCTTCATCTAAGGGGAAACATTAATTACCAAATGCCAAACTACACAAAATTAGACTGCAAGGGCATGGGCTACATGCTGCAGAGGCCTCTGCTGGGAGGTGACAGTGGAAGGTTTTAAACAATAAATGTTGAAATAAATGTTTCTTATAATGTATTTATATTCAATCACATTCTTAAACTAAAGGAAACAGACATAACATGTTCTATTATGTCATTAAATACCTTATTATTTTCTCGGAGGAGCACAATGGCACAGCATGGGGCTGAATATGTTATTGTGTAAACTTTTATATGTTCTGAAGGTTTCGCTGCAGGAGGCTGAATAATTGCAGCTGAGCGAACTGTGGGCTGAAGTCAGCTGACTGACACTCAGACAAGAGCAGCGTCAAAAGGGTCCACTTATTTCATATCCATTACGGAGTGACCCTCAGAGCGTGGAACAAGTGGACGAAAAATTAGCTGTCATAAGTCAATTACATTTTTCATTCAGAAAAGGACATGCAAAAGTGCTGCACTATGTGTCCAAATGTTTGTAGACGCCCCTCCTATTGAACGCATTTGGCTATTTTAAGTTGCATCCGTTGCTGACACAGATGTGCAAAAGCTCTCAAACAGCTTGTCTAGTCCTTGTAGAGAAGTATTGCCAAAAGAATAGGACTAAAAAAAAAACATGCTGCCTAATGCCAGGCGTGGGCTAGAGGGGTATAATAAGACCCCCCAGCATTGAGGAGCTGTGGAACAGTGGAAGAACTGTGTTCTCTGGAATGATGGTGGAGGAGCTCCATCCAGTACTTTAGGGATGAGTTGGGGTGGGGTTTTGATCTATAATCCAACACTCTGACCACTCTGACTAACGCTCTTTTCCCTGAATGCAATCAAATCCTCGCAGCAGTGTTCTTCATAATCCATATGAATCCATTCATAAAGAAAGCCTTCTTCCCTGGACAGTAGAGACATTGTTTCTTTTGAAATCTAGGGTATCTGGTTCTGTCAATCAGGGCAGCCAATCAGAACAGGACTCATTGAAATATATCAATATTAAACTTTATGGAAAAAATGAGGTTAGAAAATGGAAATGTGAAAAAGAGAATGTGTTTGTGGTTCATAAACCCACATTATGTATCAGATAATGACAGCCATGTTCTGAGGCCTCTTCTCCTCATTACATGTCCACAGCCCAGTTAGACATATTGAGGTCATACTCTCTACAGCTGGCAAGATGCAGAACTTGGTTCGTATTTTGGACTTTTAGGACTTTCAGGGTCTCATAGAGGAGCTCTGAGTGATGAAGAGTGGGTGAAGAGAGTGCATGTCGCATCGTTTGTCCTGAACAGATGGCAAAAGCTGTAGGCCTATTTTTTTGCTTATTCTTTATTTAGCCAGTGCAGAGTGATTCTGTCCTTATAAACAGTATTCTAGGATCTGAACCCGAATGGGGTCTGGACCAAAGCAAGAATACAGGTATAATACAATTCACAGGACCCTGAGTGGGCAGCATTTGCTCCATTGATCTCTTTTTCTCTCTTAATAACTGGATCCTCACTGATGTCACTTTATGTTAACTTGCTCTGTAATGAAGGTAATCTAAACATGTATATTCTGTCAGTGTCAGAAACTCTTAAAACACATGAATAGGAATATCAGTTCTTTCTTTGATTGGAGAGAACAATAATAAGTTCTTAATGATCCAAACTGCGCTCAGAATGAGCTCACGCTGCTTCAGGAAAAAACAGTGCATCCAACAAGAACCAACGCCTCCTCCATATTTCATAAAGCAGCTCACTGAAAGCTCTGCTGATGGATTATTTTACATTTATAGCATTTAGCATATGTTCTTATTCAGAGTGATTTACAATACTGCTTTATCATTCACTTAAAATATCCTAAGATAGTCGATAGCCCCCTAATGCAAGATACTTTGAGCCATGACCCTTCCAGAAATTAGCTACCCAGTAATTCTAATGCAACCTATTTGCAAACAATGCACAATTCCTTGAGTGTAAAGATTACTAAACTATGTAAAACCTGTGGAGAGGAACAAGACAAGTGCACATGCTATTAAAGCTTTAATAGATATCAGTGCTTTATTAAGTGGATGCTCATCGCCCATGCATCCTGAGAGATGGTGGGTCAAGCTGAGCTGTACATGAAGCACCAACAGCTCTTGGTACCAATTAAGTTTTGACCTTCATCATCAGGTAGGGAGGAGTTGGACCATTCTTGGCTTTGTTGGCTAGTGTCTGGGTTTTAGATGAGCAGCTACAAGAAGGAAGCAGGGGAGTGACCTGGGAAAAGGTTGAAGATGAGCTGAGCTGCTGCTTTCTAGATAAGCTGAAGGTTCTTGATGACCAGCCAGGAGACCAGCCAGGAGACCAGCCAGGAGTGAGTTGCGAATTCGCCGAGCCAAGGAGGCTAACCGGTCATCAACAGCTACAGGGACAAGGATTCTACATACTGATGTTTTACTGTGTGCAGTATGAACATACACCCCCCCCCAACTCTTCTTCAGGCACATTTACACCAGTAAACACACACTCGACCAGTATATTTCCCTTCTGCTGCCAGTAGATGTAGTAGATTACAACTGGGGGGACCTTCAATGAACCCTTTTCTTCTAAAAAAACAAACAAAAAAACTTCCTGAAAGTTCCTCAAAGCACCTTAAAAGAATCCTCCACAGTTTCAAATTGAAGAACCTCCCAATGTTACTCAAGGATCTTGAACAGATGCTTTAACCTCTTAAACTCCTCAGATACTTTTTACGTGACCCTAAAACGAAGTGGTGCTGCGTCATTTAAGGTAGAAAGAAAATGAAAGAAATTAAATTAAAAAAGTAAAATAAGTCATAAGCTTTTCACTTCAGTTGTGTTCAGTGGTGTTAATGTTATGGCTGATCGGTGTAAGCTTATACATACTTATATGTAAGAAATTCCGGCCTGAATTGAGTAATTGAACAAAATATCTCCAGGTGTTCATGAATTAGTCTTTATCTGTGGTTTTATCAAGAGTGTAATCAGAATCAGAGTCTGAATCAGATTTATTGTCCAAGTATGTTCACACACACAAGGAATTTGCTCTGTCTGTTTCTGTGTCTCTCTAGTGTTAATACATAGAATTTACAGACAATACACAATATACAGAGAACAATAGTATACACAGAATACATAGACTTTACATAGACTTATAAGGACATTTCTATACAGTGTCATTTACAGTGTTATTCATCAGTATACAACAATGTACAGATTAAATATAGTGTAAACACAGCAGTAATGGTGCAGTAATGCAGTAACTGTAGAATAAGAGTGATAAGAATAGTTTAGCAGTAAGATCTGTGGCCTGTAGCTGATGATGGTGATCAGCTGTTAAGGATGGTGATGGCGTGAGGGTAAAAGCTGTTCCTGTGGCTGACAGTCTTAGTGGACATTGATCTGTAGCGTCTGCCAGACGGGAGCAGCTGTATGTATGAATGTACAGTATGTAATGTATGGACCTTTTGACCTCGGCTTGAATGGCATTGGGTCATAATCCCATATTTGTAGGAAGTAGGAAAGAGATATATGCAGTGACCAGTTTCAACACCCTAGCAACCGCCTGGAGGTGGGACCCACTTAATCTGCACATATATCCTGCGCTACCGTCCACCTTTCTAGTGTAATTCACTATTGGATGCTAATACGTTAGCTGTGTAGACCCCTCATGTTGGTAGCTTTGAGTGAGTCGTGAATGGCCGTGAATGAGTGAATGCGATGCTTAAGGGGAATGAGGATGGTTTTGAACGTGGAATGAGTAACACTGGAGAGAAGCTTTAATGTTTACATCATATTTCAGAGCTCCTCTTCACACCAGAGCAGCTCAGCTAACCTGCATGAGTCACTCAGCCTTCGCTCCGCTTCTAAACACAACCAGGCGCTTTACTTTCAGCCTCGGATTTTACTCATTCCATTCCTGAATGTACACACACCTCACACCTCACACACACACACACACACACACACACACACACACACACACACACAACAAAGCCGGTGCTGTTTATTATGTGTAGCCAATCATGTGGACTGCTTCTGGAGCTTTTAAAAGCATGGTTATTAAAGTGTTCTCTACATGCTTCAGCGACCTGCCGCTGTGGAGCGGGTTGGCTGTGTAATGTCAGTGTTTTAGCCTTTTCCTTCCTGTTTTAGTGTCTAGTAAACGTTAAACATTCAGCAGATGTTTGCTTTAGGAGTTTCATTAATGCTAGAACCTACAAGGAAACCCGAGGAGCCTAAATTTAGACCATGTTGGGATTAATACACTTGCAGGGCTTGTTAAATATTTGGGACCACCTGGCTTCAAAAAGATGTTTTCAATACTATTAAATGTGTCTTCTATTTAAATGATATGGACAAAAGTATTGGGACACCAGTTCATCCGTTGTTTCTTTTGAAATCAAGGGCATTAAAAAAGTACCGCCAAGTTTGTTGGAGTCTAAGATCCTTGAGAAACATTTGGAGGATATTCAGTTCAAAACTCTGGACGAACCTTCAATGAAAAAGGTTCATTAAAGGTTCCTTAGAGCACAATAAAAGGTTCCTCCACAGTGTCAAGGTTTTTATACTTTTAACAGTACTGTACTATACAGAAAAGGCTTTCTACTAAATGTTACTACAAGCATTGCAGTGAGGATTTGATTGCATTCAGTGACCAGAGCAGTCAGGATGTTGAGTGATTGATCACCACGCCACCTCATCATCTCCAAATGATTCCCCAGCTTATGCCAAAAGTACTGGATGGAGCTCCACCATCATTCCACTGCTCCACAGCTAAATGCTGGGGGGGCTTTATTATACCCCTCTAGCCCACGCCTGGCATTATTAGGCAGCATGGTGCCAATAGGTTCATGATGTTGATCTGCTCCAGAAAGTCCTATTCTATTGGCAGTACTTCTTCTCTACAGGGACTAGACAAGATGTGTGTGTGTGTGTGTGTGTGCATTGGCATATCTGTGTCAGCAATGTGTACAACGTAAAGTAGCTGAATGTGTTCATTGGGAGGGGTGTCCACAAATATTTATATTTTAATATATTCTCTGGAATGATGGTGGTGGAGCGCCGTCCAGTACTTTTGGGATGAGTTGGGGATGATGAGGTAGGGTGGTGATTAATCATCTAACATCCTGACCTCACTACAACGCTCAGTACAACCAAATCCTCACAGCAATGCGCCAGTGATCCAAGATCTAGTAGAAAGTCTTCTTCTCTGGACAGTAGAGACAGTTACTGTCCAACAAAAGCAGGATCGACTCTTTTTAATTGCCTTGATTTCAGAAAAAAACTATTCATTTGAGCAGGTGTCCCAATACTTTTGTCCATTTAGTTTATCAGATTTATGTATTTACAGATACTGTTTACTGTTTCCGCTGATTTATGTGGGAATTGTGAAAAATCCCCTACTAATAAGTTTACTCAGTCAGTGAGCCGTGGTGGGAAGGTGCAGGAGGAGGGATGGGGGGCTGTTATGGAGGTATTAGGGGTTTTAGTGTGTGATGGATGTGCCTGACTGACAGGCTCCCTGAGACCACAGTAAAGGCTGAACGCTGCTGAGATTAGAGCTCACGCTGTGGAGAGGGTTTCTAATGGCGGAGAGAAAGATCACTCCCTGGATGCCTCTCCAGCAGTGGATGAAGCCTAAAGCATGTTAGCAGGTCGGAGTAAAGAGGAAAATGGCAGCTAGATAGGGTGCAGCGAATCGCAGGAGAAATGTGCCATTGTGATGGTGTGGAAGAGCATGTGTGTGTATGTGTGTGTGTGTGCGGTCCAGGGGAATGAGCGCACACACTCTTCAGAGCAAATCAGATTTTCACAGCTCACAACTCAACCTCTCAGTAACTGGAAGAAGAGAGAGAGAGGTCTGAGACGCTGAGCCACTCAGCGAGAGAATCTTCTGGAACAGGAGAATCCCTTCATGCTGAAAGCCTTTCTCTGATAAGTGCCCTGTTTCCAGAGGAACGTCGAGAATGTCAGGGAGAATGAGGGGGTACGGGTCTATTCTGCTGTTCCGTCACAGCAACGTTCTAGGTATTAACTGAGTAAGAGTGAGGTGAGAACTCCAAACTTCTGGATAGTTCTAGATACACTCCATGTCCAAATGTTTGTGGACACCCTTTCTAATGAACACATTTAGTTACTTTAAGTTACTTTACTACATACACACACAGCTTGTCGAGTCCCTGTAGAGAAGAAGTACTGCCAATAGAATAGCACTCTCTGGAGCAGATCAACATCATGACCCTATTGGCTCCATGCTGCCTAATAATGCCAGGCGTGGGCTAGAGGAGTGTAATAAAGCCCCCCAGCATTGAGGAGCTGTGGAGCAGTGGAAGAAGAACTGTGTTCTCTGAAATGATGGATGACTCTCAAGTGTTTGGATTTGGAGATGGGGAAGTGGGAGTGATGATCATCCAACAGCATGATCTCACTCTTTATAACTAAATGCAATCAAATCCTCACAGCAATGGTCCAAAATCTAGTATGTATGAATCTAAATCAAAGTGTTTGTCACTTAAACATGAGTGTCCCGGGAGAACATACAGATGTAGGAACATCTGCAACACCAATGATCAAATTATTCATTACCAGTCAAAAATATCAGTATGATTTATATCCATATGGATGAATCCATACATCAGCCAGTGGGTGGACTGGTGTGTTAGAAGGACAAGCTGGCGAAAGTGCACTGGGAGTGTTGGGTGATGAATGTGTGGCTTTCTCATGAGACACCATAATAACCGCGGGTGCTGTGGTGCGTGGATGAAGGCCCTGGTGGTAAATTACAGCTGGAGGAGATGATGAATCTTTCTAGGATTGGTGAGGGTCACTTAGGGCCAGAACAGTAAACTCTGTTATGGAGGTCAGCCTGTAAAAACAGAACAGTTATCTTTAGCTCAGCTTCTTCCTCATCCTCGGTTTTAACCCTTTACCTGACTGATTTCAGGCTGACAGTCTCCATGGTTTTCCATGTGGTCACTGGGTGATGTGTACAGTATGTGATCAGACTCCTAATTTCTGTGTGCTGCACCTGGAGCATTAGAGTGGAGACTGTGAGCCAGGCCTTCTCATCCAACATCAGTGTCTGACCTCACAAATGTGCTTCTGGAAGAACGGTCAGAAATTCCCATAAACACTAAACTCCTAAATCTTGTGGAAAGCCTTCCCAGACGAGAAGCTTTTCCCCCCTGAAGCTCTTATAGCTGCTAGGGGAGGCCAGATATTAAACCTTGTGGAAAGCCGTCCCAGAAGAGCTGAAGCTGTTATAGCTGCAAAAGGTGACCCAGCATTATATTAAAAGCCAATGGATCAAGAATTGGATGTCACTTAAGTTCATATGCGTAAGTGAATACTTATAGTATACAATATAGTGTATAAAGTAACTTTAAGAATCTATACTCTTAATTGTTTTAACTCCCTAGACCCTGTAACCCACACTTCTTCGCATCCATAATTACATTACTGTCATAATTAACAACAGTTGCATAGTCCCTTTAATAGAACCCTGTGGGACTCCGCAAGATAAAAAAAAATCACAATAGCTTCTGCATAAAGATTAATAACTGAACAATAAACTAGGGTTCATGCAGCAAATCTACCTTTTAAAACAGCAGCTTTAGAATCATGCTGATGTTATATTTGCACTTATTGCGATTAGCTGACACTTGTATAACAAGGATGGGCCAGTGTTGTGTTAGGTGTCTTGTTCGATGACTTTTATTGCTTTAGCACAGCATAGACACCCAGAGCAAGAATCAAACCCCAGTCTTCCACATAGTGTAGTAGCTCATGGGCAGGTAGTGGTGGTGGCGATTGTACTGCATCAACCATCCATCTACACCAACTGTAATCGGAACAAAGGCGTCTGTCATTCCCACTCTGGGCAGGAATGCTGCTACTTATTCAGAAATGCATATGTAGAGCTGTCCTTGAGGGGGCGCTCAAAGCGTGACTTGGATTCAGTGCAGTGGAGTAACAATGAATTACACTTCCCAACTCTAGGGGGAGCCCAGGAGCAAAAAATATCAGTTTTCATCTAATACTGCTTTATGTGTTTATCTGGGTGAAGCCAAGTTCAGGTTTTAATAACTTTGGTATTGGACCATTAATCTCATGCAGTATCAATAACTTTAACTATTTTATTTGAGTAATTTCAGTGATTGATCTCAGTTTGGTCAGTTATTTTCTGACCACATAGTAATAATTCCTAGATCTCGGATATTAGCTAGATATAAGATGTGTGGTATGTCCAAAAGTATCCAGACAGGCCTTCTTATGGATTAGCTCAGCTAGTTTTAAGTAGCATTATGAAAGAATTGTTTTTTTTTTGCTTCTGGGCTCCCCCTACAGGTGTGGAGTGTAATTCACTACATCACATACATTCATTTTATAAGACGAGCTGCAGAAGCTTAATCTGAAGGTGGAGCAGCATGTGGGCTGAGGCGGTAGAGTAATACTACAGGATTTTACACTAATATGACTCTATGGGTTCTGCAGCGTTACACAGCAGTTCTGGAGAGAGGTTCTCCTCCTGTAGCTCCACCAACAAACCTCCATAGTGGAGGAACTAAGGGTCCGGCCTGGAGTGGGAATGACGGAGACGCCGTTCTCCCCCTGTTCCAGTCAGTGGAGCATCAGCATGATCCTGAAACTGCTTTAAGATTTAAGGTGGAACGTTAGATATAGCGTGTGCATTGAACGCACAGCTTGTGTAATCTCCATCGAAAAGCACTGACCAATAGAACAGGCTACTCTGAAGGTCACTTAAAGTCATAGGATCCAATGCCAAGCATTGGTTAGCATTGAACCAGCATTGAGCTGTGTTCCCTATCCATCACTGGAGCTAACAAAAAAAGGTTCCAGAGGCTTCTCCTAGCTCCTCTTACACTGGCAGCTGGGATTTCTCCATCCGATCTCGGGCGTCTTCCGTGTGTTTGTAAGCAGTCCGGTATTTTGCCGCCCTCACAGCCTGCTTCATAGCTATCACGTCTGCTCTGTGTGTGGACCACAATCCAGAGCTATCATGGGAGAAAAACCATTGTCAGGTAATCAATCGACCAATGTCATAATGTCACCGGAGTCCTGGCGGCTGCTTCAGCTTCCAGAAACCAGCGTGGAAATCAATGGCCCGGGACGCTCACAGGCATAATGATGAGGGATAGTGCTTGAAGGAACTCCAGCTGGTCAACCTGATCACAGCAACACGCTTTTTTACACCTTCCTTCATCGTACACTCTGTCAAAACACGCTAGCAGTCTTTGTTGAACGCATTACACAACACTGCGGCATGAATCTTAACCGTGTAGAAGCACTGAGCAAAATGTGAGTATTTATACTATATGGACAAAAGTATTTGGACATTGTTTCTTTTGAAATCAAAGTACTGAGATCAGAGAAATCAGAGTACTGTCCAGGAAAAACTAGATTGCTGGATGTTTGATGGTGATCACCACCCCACCTCATCATCCCAAACTCCCCAACACATCCCTCACAAAGTACTGGATGGAGCTCCACCACCATCATTCCAGAGAACACAGTTCTTCCACTGCTCCACAGCTCCTCAATGCTGGGGGGCTTTATTATACCCCTCTAGCCCACGCCTGGCATTAGGCAGCATGGAGCCAATCTGCTCCAGAGAGTCCTATTCTATCAATGGTACTTCTTTAGGGACTAAACAAGCTGTGTGTGTAAGTAAGCAAAGAAGCAAAGAATTTGCATAAATGAGGTGTAGTATGTTGTTAAAAATGAATTTTGTGAATTTAAAGAAATCAATTGTATAACATATGCTATTATTATGCAATTTATTGTGACTGTAGTATGTAATATGTCTTCTTTGCTGCTGGTCTAATTGTCCACAACATGCAGCGTCCATTTTCCATCTTCCATCTACAGTGGTAAAGTAAACACAGCCTGGGCTTCGGCTGGCGTGGCTCAGCAGAGAACAGGGAATAGACGTGTGGCACAAATCAGCTAGTGCGGTCATCTGGCAACTGTTGTTCTCTATCGGCAGCATTAGAGAAGCAGATGGAGCCGTCCCGCCATTACGAGCTTCATCAGCTCATGGACTCCGCGGCCCTCCGTCTGGCACCGGCGTCTACGCCATCGTTAGCACTTGTTACAGGGCCAGCATATGCAAAGGCAACTAATAATAGCCAAGGAATTTGGTGGAATGGCTCTGGCTGTTGTGGGAAGCACGGCAGTGTCGATGAGGCAGCGTTTGCTCGCTGAGATAAGGCAGCGCTGTGTTATCTAACCAAAATTAAAACTAGAAGAAAACGTACTAATCACTAGGTTTAATTAAAGTGCTGAGATATTGACATTTGTGCTCCTACCCCGGGTGAAGCCTGCTGCCAGGCGAGAAACGTGGCCAGAGACGTGAGAAGCTTGAAAACAAGCCGCAATTTGATTTCTAATTCCAAATGAAATCGACATCTGTCTGCTTAAGAGACAAAGGCTTTGATTGGACTGTTCCAGCCTCTATAGGGTCTAATCACAGCCATGAAGTCCTGTTCATAAATGCATTTATTTAAATCTGATACAGCACTTTTTATTATACATTTAGCAGATTTGCAGGTGGCAGAATTTCCATTTATTACCAGCCATTATTCCCCCAACTATGTCCTGTCTGACCAAAGAACATGTCTACTGCTGAATTACTAATGAATAAAATACCAGTTGACTGACCTGTATATCGACTCAATCAAAGTTCAATCAATTCAGAATCAAAATAAAGCTGAAGTTTAACTTAGTTAACAACAAAGAAAACAATAATATTCACTATTTTCTGCTTCAGATACAGGAAACATTTACCCCTTAAACTTTAGGTCACTTATTCAATAATTATTATGCCTCAGAATCCTATCCTTATTAGTTATTTACTATTTATTAGTATTTATTTATTTATTATTATTAATTATGCAGTATTCAGTATTCACTATGAATTGCTCATCTCTATTTACTTTGAATCATTCGGTATCTATTAGGACTTTTTCAGTATCTACTATGAATTATTCACTAACATTTATGACTTAATCAGGAACCAGTATGAAACATTTACCCCTTAGTTCACTTAGTTCACTTATTTCACTTATTTATGTATATATATATATATATATATATATATATATATATATATATATACTATTATACTAATTAGTAATAATTAGTATAATAATTAGTACTAATAAGTTCTGTAGTCAAGTACTTGGACCCACATACCGAGTCTAATAGCTTAAAGGATTGAACCGGTTGCTGTGTTCGGACTGGAATAAGCGTGTCCTGTCCTTAAACCCGACTCATTGCCCATGATAATGACTGACTGTGGTGGAAGCAGGTGGACGGCACAGGGACAGGAGCCATGTTTGATGGTTTCAAGCTTTTCTCCAATTCCCTACAGTGTGTGTCCCTTCCACATCAACTCACCTGGCCATGTGTGCAGTGACCCACCAAACAGACTGGAGTCCCTCAAAACACCTGAGAACACACACATACACACACACACACACACACACACACACACAGCAATCCTGAAAGTGGGTCACCACCTCTTCACACATGCGGAGGTACAGTAAAACAGTGTAGAACAGTGAACTCTGAAGAGATGGTGGTTAGAAGAGCACAGCTAGAAGAACCTGCAACATCAACACTGCACATGTAGACCTATAACTTGTTTATGTACGTGTTTATATATATCAAATTTATTTTTTAAATATATATATTTCTATTTATAGTGTCTTCATTGTTCTATGGTTGAACATGAGATAAGAGCAGGTGTTTGAGATGTTCTGGACATCAGTGAGGGGATTTACATCGTTCTTTATTTAAGCTCGAGTTTACAAGGGATTTATTTCACAGCGTATTTCTCAGCACACCACACACTGCATCACAACAGTCACCTTTTCTTTTAGTATTCGTGACCTGAGTTATATTTGCCGATATTTCAGCCAGGTTTGACGGAAATCCTATGAGAAGGAGACATGTCCAGGTCTGCTGGCCTTCCACCTGAGAGATGTCCTTGGCTAAGCAAACACCTGATCTTCATTAGGTCTGTTTAAACATGATTGTTTCTGTTTGTTTACTTGTTTGCCTTCATGTCTCGCCGTGGGGGTGTTTTCCTAATGGTGTCGTTATCAGATTCATTTCCTATTAATATGTTAAACGCCTCACTATTGATTCTGGCCACAAGGCAGGGGGGTAAACATTGTCATCCATGAGACAAACAACGATATTTACCATCAAAATATCCAGCATCTTGATTCTCATGTCCCCACTGTCCCAATCCATCCAAGGTGATTAGGATAATAAGAGATGATGATCAATTCAGAGAATTTTATCCTCTTTTGGCAGTTACAGAGGGCACTACTACTTTCACTATAGTACAGTTTTAGCTCTTTAATTGAGTTAGATTGGAATACAGTACCATACTTTTACTATAGTACAGTTTCAGCTCTTTAATTGAGTTAGATTGGGGTACAGTGCCATACGTTCACTATAGTACAGTTTCAGCTCTTTTAATTGAGTTAGATTGGGGTACAGTACCATGCTTTCACTATAGTACAGTTTCAGCTCTTTTAATTGAGTTAGATTGGGATACAGTACCATACTTTCACTATAGTACAGTTTCAGCTCTTTAATTTAGTTAGATTGGGATACAGTACCATACTTTCACTATAGTACAGTTTCAGCTCTTTTAATTGAGTAAGATTGGGATACAGTACCATACTTTCACTATAGTACAGTTTTAGCTCTTTAATTGAGTTAGATTGGGATACGGTACTATACTTTCATTATAGTACAGTTTCAGCTCTTTAATTGAGTTAGATTGGGATACAGTACCATACTTTCACTATAGTACAGTTTCAGCTCTTTGATTGAGTTAGATTGGGATACGGTACCATACTTTCACTATAGTACAGTTTCAGCTCTTTTAATTGAGTTAGATTGGGATACAGTACCATACTTTCACTATAGTACAGTTTCTGCTCTTTAATTGAGTTAGATTGGGATACGGTACCATACTTTCACTATAGTACAGTTTCAGCTCTTTAATTGAGTTAGATTGGGATACGGTACCATACTTTCACTATAGTACAGTTTCAGCTCTTTAATTGAGTTAGATTGGGATACGGTACCATACTTTCACTATAGTACAGTTTCAGCTCTTTTAATTGAGTTAGATTGGGATACAGTACCATACTTTCACTATAGTACAGTTTCAGCTCTTTAATTTAGTTAGATTGGGATACAGTACCATACTTTCACTATAGTACAGTTTCAGCTCTTTAATTTAGTTAGATTGGGATACAGTACCATACTTTCACTATAGTACAGTTTCAGCTCTTTAATTGAGTTAGATTGGTGTGTGACCCATACTTCCAAGTAAGTAAATGTTAGTAAGTTTTTTGTGAGTGTTTTCTGCACAAGACTAATAAAAAAGTTGAATTTAAAAAGTCATTTCTTCATGTTGCATTTCAGATTTCCACAGCTATGGCTGTTATGTGTTATCGCTGTTAAATTTTCTTTTTTGTATAAACAGCAGTGAGGCAGAATGGTTCTGTGTAGAGCTTTTTTCCTTTCAGAAGCACAGTTTTCCCTCTGATTTATTCAAGGTTTAGTTGTCATAATCAAGAGCACTTTATGGACGATGTTTTGGTGCTGGAGGAGCAGAATGACCTCCAGCTTGTATAAAAAGGGCTCTAAACAGACATTTGGGGCTTGTGCTGGATGGGCTGTGGATCTTAGTCTAGTTAAATCATGGTTTAAGGTGCACTGAAGGAAACATAACATTTAAAAACGCTCACAGCTGACTAATAACCAAGGAAAATAGTGAATACTGCAACCGTCTTACTGCGGAATGCTTTTGTTGTACTCATAAAGCTAAAACATGCTCATAAAACATCATTATGCTATTATTTGGACAAGGAGTGAGCAATAATTTGACTACTTTTATAAGGAAGTACTGAAGTGGGTTTTAAAATAATTGTCCAGTGCTTATTAAACCGGCTGCTATGTTGAAGGACAGAGCAGTGCAATGGTAGAATCTTGTATTTTCATTCCTCTATTCCCTTTTCCCCTGTGTGACAGACAGGTTTACTGGTTCATCTTCTGAACTGTTCTTCTATATGAACCCAGTACCTCTGTTTCTTCATAAACTTGTTTGTATTTATTGTTTGTAATTATTATTTGCATTATAATTACAAGATATCTGGTTAGTCATGAAAAAATGAATGGATTACTGAGGTTATTCAACAACCTGAAATCAAAATGAACCTTATGTTTATATTGCCAGATCATATCATGCCATTTAACCTCTTCATACTGACCCCTTAAGTGGTTCTTTAATGCCTTTCTTCTGTTAATAACATGATTCTCTGTGGTGAAGTTGATCTAACAAAGCCAAACATTCAAAGCTGTTTATTCTGTCAGTGTGAGAAACTCTCATTCTGTACAACTTACACATGAATAGGAATATCAGTCTAATATCACTGCCTTTATCCTTTCTCTGATTGAATAGAACAATAATAAGCTCTTACTGATCCAAACTGCTCTCTGAATGAGCTCACACTCCCACTTACACTCATGCTTACACTCGCACTCTCTCAGAGAAAAAACACAGCGCATCCAACAAGAACCGAAGCCTCCTCCATCTTTAATACAGCGGTAAAACATGGTAGCTCAGAGAAAGCTCTGCTGATTGGATTCTACACACTGACCTATTTTACTGTTTGCAGTGAGAGTCTAGCTCAGAGACCCTCCCTAATATCATGTTTCACTCATATGTTGCTGAGTGGAAGGAGGATGATTTCCAATTCATATTGAATTGAAATGTGTAAAAAAAATAACCCTAGACCCTGAAGGACATTTTCCAGCCAGTAGCAGTTACACAATAACAGCACAATAAATACAATACAATAATAAAGATAAAAAATACAGGCATAAAATAATAATGAATAATAGAAGAATAATGAATGAATGAATGAATAAATAATAATGATGATGATAATTATATCACTAATATATCAGCTTTAATTATAATGGTTCTTCAAGGGTTTTTGAGTAAACATTAAGGTTCTAAATAGAACCATAACAACTTCTGGTTAATGAGTTCTTCACTATGATGGATATACATCGATCAGCAAGAAAATTAGTACCACTTCCTTAATGTTGAGTAGGTCCCTTGAGTGATTTGAGGAATGGACTCTACAAGACCTCTGAAGGTGTCCTGTGGTATCTGGAACACCAAGACTAACTTTAGCAGCAGATCCTTTAAGTCTTGTAAGTTGTGAGGTGGGCGGGACCTCCATGAGCATCAATAAGAGCCTTGGGTGCCCATGACCCTCTCACCGGTTCATCGGTTGTCCACTGCAAGACTTGCCTGATGTTCTGGAGATCTTCTGACCCAGTCATTGTCTAGAACATCACAGTTTGGTTCTTGTCAAAGTGTCTCAGATTCTTACTGCTTCATCACCTTCATCATCTTCAAGAACTGACTGTTCACTCGCTGCCTAATATGTAGCCCTCCACAGACAGGAGCCACCGGAACCAAATCATCAGTGTTATCCACTTCACCTGCCAGTGGTCTAATGTTATGGATAATGGCTGTATTTACACCATATACACTTGCTGCCTAATATATCCAATATAGATAAATACAGGGTTCCGCTACTGTTACAAGTCACGGAGCGACTGCTAAATGCCTTAAATGTAAGTGTAATGCTTTGGGACCATGTCTGTTTTCAAGCACTTCACAGATTAAACTGAATGACGTTCATTTGAATGGACGACACACTGAAAAGAATCTGGAAGGATTAAAAAGGCAAGGACACTGTACACCTCTGTACAGCTCTGTACAGCTCTGTACGGGTTGTCCACACTCACTGTGTTAGCAACACAGACTTCATCTTCTCGCTCCTCGCTGGCAGAAGTTCAAGGCCGCTGTTTGCTGGAGATACAGGATTTCTAGTGTAGCGCAGAAACTCGAAACAACTGAGGTGCATTCATGTACCCAGGGGGGCGTATGTAGTGTGCAACCCCTCCCAAATCAGAGCGAACCCGGCTCTTTCTGTCCAAATCCTGTTAGGACTCATTCAGATGCCCCAGGTTTGTACACGTCTGATAGGTTCAGCCTCCTGCCTGCATCCGCCCGGGCTTATGGAGCTCTGCTTTGAAGGAATCAAAAACATCCATGTTAGCATTTGAAACACTACAACTTTCTCCAAAGCGACCACCATGAGGACGTCCTTTGTGGAGGACGCCAGTAAAAACCCAAACATGGCTAATAGATCATATTTTCCACACAGGCTCAGCCAAGGAGACTGACGGGCCTTTAATGTCCTCTGCTGAAAGGCAACAGAAACGCTTTCTTTTTTCTTCTTCTTTCATCTCCACCAAACGCCGGCGCACTCTTCGCTTTCTGATGAATTCTGCCTCTAGTGGAGTCTTTGGAATGCTATGTGAAGGACAAATGAGACATAGTTGCTCTACATGACGCGAGTCATTACGAACAATGTACTTGATAGTGGTTATACTGATACAGCCTTGTGCTAATACTGATGAAAGTCAATGGTACCAGTTATCATGTCAATCAGAATTATGCGATTAGCTCTAAGCATCGGCTAAACAAACCCTCGGAGGTCTCCAAATTATTACTCCTCAGTTCCTATGCGTTCTGTTAATAGTAACGTATACAAAAGTTTTAGTCCTCTGTGAAACTTTAGGATTAAACCCTCCTCATTTGGGCAGTAAAAGAACCCTTAATGAACCATTTTTAGCAGTTCTTACAGTCCCGTGTGTACAAAACTGGCCCCTGTACCTAAAAGAGGCACTGCTCTTTTATGTAGCCCATGTAGATGACATGCTGAGCACAGAGCAGCAGATGTCTGCTTACACTTTCAATAATTAAATACTGTTAATTAACACAGTTAGTTCATTAACAGAGCTGGAGGAAGAAACCTTGAGAGGAACCAAGACTCACAAGGGGGACTCGACCCGTCCTTCTCTGATCAAAACTATTTATAAATTATTGATATCAATTACCAAACCATCAATACTGTTGAACTGCTCTGATCATAATCATAATATAATAATCATAGTGCAGATAGTTAAGAGTCCATTTAGGTTTGAACATGGTCATTGAACAGGTAGCAGTGGTAGGAGGGTGTGCAGCTGGTCTGACATTGGTGGGGGGGCTTGCTGCTGGTCAGACTGGTAGGTGGCAGCTGGTCTGACGCAGGTAGAGGGGACCTTCCAGCAGGTCGGGCTGGGTGACCATTTACTCAGAGAAGGGGAAAGAGAGATAACACTAATAAACACTGATAATAGTGGATTTCCATTACTGCTTTCATTTATAAAAGTGTTATTAATTATAACGTTCATGATGAACGGACCAATAGAAATGCTCCATTACATTGACTTCCCTTCTCCTATAAGTTGCTGCTTTGGAGATGCAATCTTTTGATCAGACAGCCACGACACCCACAATGGGAGATTACAAACAGGTGGTAAACATCAGTATTCCTGTGAGGGTGACCTAGAACAGAATCCCTGATTGGTCAGCTGAGAACATGTGCTCATAAAGTGGGTATCAAGGGAATCATGGGAGTTGTAGTGTGTAGAATCGACCGGAACAGCATGAGGAACCGGAAACATGACAAATCCTGCTGGCTAAAGTATTGAGGATTAGAGATGTAGGTGTTGCGCACAGCTCTAAAAGTGCCAGCAAGCTGATTTGTGAGAAAGGTTAGTGTCTCTCGCCCTCTCTCTCTCTCTTTTTCTGTGTGTGTAATTGTGTGACCTTTTCCTGGGCGATGGGTGTTGAAAAAGACAGCTGCCAGGCCTCGAATCACATGTGAAGGTGAACGACGACAGGTGACGCCAAGCGGCCGAATGTGCCCGAGCGCTCAGCGACTCCCTCGAAATTGAAACGCTACAGTACACCTGCTGTCAAGCCAAATGCCAGGCAGCCTGACCACCACACTGCTGCTGGCACTTAAGCAGGCTGTGCCCTTATTCACACACACTTCCTCTGTTGTGGGAGGGCTACAGTGAGGCATTTGGCTTCTGGTCAGTAGACACAGAACACAGCTGAGACACAGTCGGTACAAGAGACGGCCAGAGCTTTCACATGGTGGACTTTCGGATTACAAGGCCGTTCTCCAGCGTGTGGAGAGGAGGGAGTTTGGGTTGGAGGTGCTGGGATTAAGCAGCAGGAGACAGTGTACAGTGAGGTTATACCAAATTATGACCCTATTGGCTCCATGCTGCCTAATGCCAGGCGTGGGCTAGAGGGGTATAATAAAGCCCCCCAGCATTGAGGAGCTGTGGAGCAGTGGAAGAACTGTGTTCTCTGGAATGATGGTGGAGGAGCTCCATCCAGTACTTTTGGGAAGCTGAGGATAAGGGATGTGGGGTGATGCTCTTGCCGCTTGCAATCAAATCTTCACAGCAATGCCAAAATCCAAAATCTATAAAGTCGATAAAATGCTAATACCCTTGATTTCAAAAGAAACAATGAATGAGCAGGTGTCCAAATACTTTCGTCCATATAGTGTAAGACAAGACTCATATTAATTGAATCACACAAAATGTCTTGAGTACCTTTTTGGGGACCCAAGACACTGTGTCCAAATACTTTCGTCCATATAGTGTAAGACAAGACTCATATTAATATGAGTCTTGTCTTACACTATATGGACGAAAGTATTTGAACACAAAGTGTCTTGAGTCCCCAAAAAGGTACTATTGACAACAAGCATCATTTGTTGTCTTTACTAAAACACTTTTCAGCTCCAGAAGTCGAACCCAGACGCTCTGCAGAAGGACATTAAGCCCAATGCAAAGCATTAATGTCAGTAAGAGCCTGTCCTCCTGATTTTTCATGGATCTATTAAGGATCCATTAGCATCACTATTCTGTAGCATATGCAAGCTGGCAAATTAAGTGCCTTCAAACAAATTGCACTATCTGTGCATCTGTTATCCCATTATTCAAACAATATCTGAGGACCTATTAAGGACTGGGTAATAACTAATGTAATGCGTTGGCTGGAAAGCATAAACAAGAACTCCTACAGATTCAGCCATTACAGCACGGGTCCCTGAGCTTTGAGAGAAGCTGGCTTAATCACTGCGGCCTATTTAGGCAGCCTGCCTTCGTCTAGCCGCGATGAATCCGACTTTACTCCGCTCAGAACAGATCCACCAGTGCGGCTGCTGGGTTGCAAAGACAGACTCGCAGATCCTACCATCTCTGTACGTCCCTAATCCCCTTTAACTGCGAACGCTAACTGCCGCGAGCGCCATCCGGAGAGTGTGTTGCTGTGTTTGTGCTGATTAAATGCACCTCTTTGTCTCTGAAAGACAAGTTTGGAGGGCAAGCGAGACTGGAGCTCATGTTTTGGAGCGGGGCTCTTCTCAGGGCAGCTCTACCTGCCTCCCCAGATAATCCCAGTTCAATTACTCGCTTCTGCAACCTGAGGCAGCTAATATCAGACACCTGCAAGGGATTAGACTTGCAAATAAACAACACAGGGGGAGTTTTCGGGGAAACTATCTCCATCCCTCTCATCTCAGAGAGTGGCCTATTGTCAGAGAGTGGTGAATAAAGTGTCCGAGGAAGTGGAGGAAAGCCTGTCTGAGGGTTAGAGCGGATAAATCAAGACGTTTCTGAGACAGCAGGTCCACCTACTCTGGGTCAAACGGAGAGCAAGCCAGAAGTCTATGAAGTGTTATTAGAATATCATTTAGCTTCTCTTCCATTGCTGACACATTTAATTCCAGGGGTGGTGTAAGAGTATGTGGATCATATGAACATTATAGAGCATTATAGAGCGCCCCCTACGCTTCCTGTAGTGTATTACAGTCTGTCAGAATGAGCATGTGTGTCATATGAACATTATACAGCATTATAGAGCACCCCCTACGCTTCCTGTAGTGTATTACAGTCTGTCAGAATGAGCATGTGGATCATATGAACATTATAGAGCATTATAGAGCGCCCCCTACTCTTCCTGTAGTGTATTACGGTCTGTCAGTATGAGCATGTGGATCATATGAACATTATAAAGCATTATAGGGTGCCCCCTACTCTTCCTGTAGTGTATTACAGTCTGTCAGAATGAGCATGTGGATCATCTGAACATTATTCAGCATTATAGAGCGCCCTCTACGCTTCCTGTAGTGTATTACAGTCTGTCAGAATGAGCGTGTGGATCATATGAACATTATAGAGTGCCCCCTATGCTTTCTGTAGTGTATTGCAGGTATATGTGTCTATAGAAAGGTTCATTGATTAGTCTGTTAATGGAAAAAGAAAAATGCTGACGATTAGTCTCATTGAACAAACCTTCATTATTGTGTCGTACAAATATATGACAAGTAATGTAAATTTTGAGAGGTTATTGTATTATTATACTGTAAACAAATGAAAGATTATGACAAATTCCAAAAGAATACTGGCATGATCCCTCAGGTAACTGGAAATACAGACCCTCAACCCCCTGGCGATTGCAGAGGAATGCCAAGGTTTACATGCAGGGAGCGTTCACTCTGCCCTTTATAAAGGGCCAATCAACACCTCTATCCACGACTCCCTGTCCCCCAGAGATTCAGATACGACTCCAATCCTCTGTATCGGGACAGGGTGCACCTTACCTGTGTGCTGCTGCTTGCTCATGCCCTGCTGATCACAAAGGCTGAAACGTAGTCATATTTTTATGTATTATCATTTATCATTTTGGATTAAAACTGATCCACAATTTACAATGGCAGACTGTAAAACTACACACACTCCAGATACATACTGGGTTAAAAGTGCTATATAATTATTACCTTCAGACTGTAAAACAATCTACACATTATACAGATTCATACTGCATTACAATCATTCCACAATTACTACTGTCAGACTGTAAAAATCTACAAAAACTGACAATTCATACTGGATTAAAATCACTCCACAAACATTCATATCAGGCTGTAAAAATACACAAACTGCAGATTCATACTGGAGTAAAATTGCTATATAATTATTTGTTCCACAGTTACTACTGTCAAACTGTAAAAACTACAAAAACTGCCAATTCATACTGGAGTAAAAATTCTTCTAAAATCTACATATATCATATACCACCAGGCTGTAGATATCCAATACACTGCAGATTCATACTGGATTACAATCATTCCACAATTATTACCGTCAGGCTGTAAAAAAAACTACACAAACTGACGATTCATACTGGATTATAATCACTCCACAATCATTCATATCAGACTGTAAAATCTACATACACTGCAGATTCATGCTGGATTAAAACAGATCCACAATTGCCAATGTCGAACTGTAAACTACACACACCACAGATACATACTGGACTAAAACTGCTATATAATAATTAACCCCAGACTGTAAACCAATCTACACATACTGCAGATTCATACTGGATTATAATCACTCCATATTCATTCATATCACACTGTAAAAAACTACACAAACTGCAGATTCATACTGGATGAAAGTCACTCCATAATGATTACCATCAGGCTGAAGATATCGAATACACTGCAGATTCATATTGGGCTACAAGTGCTATGAAATTATTACCTTCAGACTGTAAAACAATCTACACATTATACAGATTCATACTGGATTACAATCATTGCACAATTACTACTGTCAGGCTGTAAAAATCTACAAAAACTCACAATTCATACTGGATTATAATCACTCCACAATCATTCATATCAGACTGTAAAAAATACACAAACTGCAGATTCATACTGGAGTAAAACTGCTCCACAAGTATTACAATCAGACTGTAAAATCTGCATATACTGTTGATTCATACTGGATTAAATTCACTCCATAATGATTACCATCAGGCAGATGTTCATACTGGATAAACAGATATCATCCATAATAACTCAGAACAGAACCTGGCCAAATAAAACTCCCAAAGGACTTTCGTCAATGAAGACAAGGCCTCTCCATCACCGCCCCTGACTGAGAAGCATCAGTCAATTAGAAGATGAAAGAGTGAGTCAAGCGCAAGTGACTGTTTCTCCACCTGTGGGCCTCAAGCTGCCGGCATCGCTGACCAAGCAGAAAGCAGAGTCTCGGTGGTGCTGTCCAGAGGGATGAGGCTGTCTTTCAGGAGTGACGGAAGATGCTTTGGCCTGACTTGCTTTGGGGAGACAGGCATCATTGGACACAACTCACACTAATGGGGACTGTATGCTCGGTGCTATCCCACTGTCAGGAGAGTCCCTGGTGTGGCATGTTTGACAGTGTGCATGGGTGTAATACTGCAGTGTGTTTCATTTGTTTCGATGCATGCTGATGTGCTTCTGCAACGCCTCCGTACAGTAAAGAGCTCCAGATTGAAAGGCTAAGGCCACCGGCTTGATGGTGTTTGTATTGTGTAGGGAAGCCTTTGCTTTATTTGGATGCATGGTGATGTCTTTTCATAATACGTACTGGAGAAAACAGCCTTATAAAGTATAAACAACCACATTCACTGCATTTAAGAGGACTCTACTCGTGTAACTCTAATTTTCCACTTGTTTATGTTTAGGCGTGGGTTATTTCACAGATTTGCAGCTACATTGCAAAACATTGCATAAACCCTGACTCACGAACACGGACCGACTCCAACAGGCCAGTGTTGGTTTTAATGGTGAGTTTTTATACATATTTACAAATGTATTCAGATACATATGGTCGTTATTAATATTAATCACTGGCCACTTTATTAGAAACACCTACTTTTTTAATTCCACTCACTGGCCACTTTATTAGAAACACCTACTTTTTTAATTCCACTCACTGGCCACTTTATTAGAAACACTTACTTTTGTGCTTCCTCACTGGCCACTTTATTAGAAACACCTACTGTTGTATTTTCACTCTCTGGCCACTTTATTAGAAACATCTTTCTAGTGCTTCCATGCTGGCCACTTTATTTGAAACACCTTCCTTTTGCTTCCACTTTTTGGCCACTTTATTAGAAACACCTACTGTTGTATTTTCACTCTCTGGCCACTTTATTAGAAACATCTTTCTAGTGCTTCCATGCTGGCCACTTTATTTGAAACACCTTCCTTTTGCTTCCACTTTTTGGCCACTTTATTAGAAACGCCTTTATTGTGCTTTCGCCCACTGGCCACTTTATTAGAAACACTTATGTTTGTGCTTCCTCACTGGCCACTTTATTAGAAACACCTTCCTTCTGCTTTCACTTTTTGGCCACTTTAATAGAAACACCTTACTTGTGCTTTCACTTTTTGGCCACTTTATTAGAAACCCCTACCTTCTGCTTCCACTTTTTTTGCCACCTATCTTGTGCTTCCACGCTGGCCACTTTATTAGAAACACCTTCCTTGTGCTTCCATGCTGGCCACTTTATTAGAAACACCGACCTTGTGCCTTCACTAACTGGCTACTTTATTAGAAACACCAACCTGGCCCCTGCTGAAGGTCTCAAGCATGTCTAACACAAACTGAGCATCAGCAGAAGATCTACAGTCTCGAACTGAATGCCAACAAGGTGGAGCTACAGGAGAGGGGTTTCTGATGAAGAGGATGGGGGGGGGTGTATATTATTTATAGCTCTCCTGTGTTTTACAGACTTTGAGCTTTATAGGAACACTCTGATTTGAAGCCAGTAAGCAGATCTTCTGTATGAAGCTGTGGAGACCCGCCAGACAAAACTAATACCCCCCAAATAACCAGACACTGAAGCCGGCCCTGGTTCTGTTTGAAGGCAGTGTTTCATTATTGTCCTGGAAATGAAAGAGTTGTGTTGTTGAAGCGTCAAATGAAACTTCTAATTTAATCATTTATTTTTAATCAGGCTGCCCCTGGATCAGGTATAACGTGTGTGTGTGTGTGTGGCTGTGTGGGTGGGTGGATGCTGAAGCTGAGGTCAGACGAGGGCTGATTACCCACACTTCTTTGCTTCTCACAGCAGCACTCTCATAAAACTGAATGAGATGAGAGTAGCTCCCATGTCACGCATCCAAACTCATTACTGAACACACACCCAGACATACACCGTCCACACAATCAGTGCACACACACACACACACACACACTCCACACAATCTGCTGGACTCTATGGCCCTCGGCATGTCCGTCAAATCCATCAAATCCTGTGTTCAGTGACTCAGAAACCCGTCAGCTCCTCAGACGCAGGACTGCTGCCCAACTGAACACTCAGTGGGTCAGTTTACATCAGAGGGGTCAATCTCTGATTGGTCCGATTGGGATTCATTAGGACACCAAAAAAAAATGATCTACTGTCTCCTTCGGAAATGACTGGAAATGTTGGGTTTGAGATCAAAGGTGAAAGATGCACTAATCAATCAGGATATACGATATGGACAAATGTATTGGGACACTGCATTCAGGTGCTTCATTCAGTCCCGTTCAGCCACAGCTGTATAAACTCCAGCCTCTAGTCCTGCAGTCTGTCTTTCTTCCACACATCAGTGAAAGAACGGGAGGTTCTGAAGAGCTCACTGAGCTCCAGCGTGGTTCTGTATGTAATAGGAGACACCGCTGCACCAACAACAACAAGTCAGCTGGTGAAATTTAGACCTTCCCTCCTAGATCTTCCTCCATCAGCTGTGAGTGGTGTTATTATTGAACAGTGGAAGAGTTTAGGAGGAACAGCTCACAGAGAGCAGCTCAGCCACCGAGTGTCTGTCAGACCACGTAAAGTTACAGAGCGGGGTCAGGGCCGAGTGCTGAGCTCAGAGCAGAGTGCAGAAAAGCCTCCAACTGACTCAGTAACTGCAGCAGAGCTCCAGACCTGCTGCTGCTGGTAGAGCTTAGAGTAAAGAGGGACCAGCTCCATATTAATAATGCTCCTGTAGGTGTAATGTGTAGGTGTCCCATGATGTGCAGGCTATTTGACAGTATGACAGCATGACTGGTGGTCCCCTTCAGTGTTTATGGATTATCATCAATGGTAGCATTGCAAAATCAATGCAGTTGAATTGCAACCTTCAGATCAATGCATCAGGAAGCATCAGAGCATTTAATACCCCTGATTCACACCCAGTAAGGCAACACCAGCATGAGAATGGGAGTGAGAGATTCCCCAGCTGTCCTTATCTCTCCATGCCCTGGGGCCCGTCTCCTACACGTTTCCTTGGAACACTTGTGTGTTTATGTCTACTACTAGTGGCCCACAAACCACATTAAATGATGGTCCAGAAGTGGGATTCTGCTAGTATAGGAACAATAAAAACAATAATAAATGAATAATAAATATTATTATATCTCTTCAGCTCTAGGGACCTAGGTTTGTATGTGGGGGGGTTAATCTGCACTCAGGGGTCTGGGTTTCCTCTGGGTACTTCAGTGACCTCCAGCATCCCATATAAGCAACTGGTAGGTGAACTGACTATGTGGGAGACCCAGAGTTCTTGGGAGCTTCTAATTGGCCAATTTCTAATAAGAATATTTATTTACCATGCACCCACCTGCACACCTGCCATTATCAGTGACTGTTGATTAGCCATCAACATATTTATGAAAATTTATCACATGTAATGCCCCCAACACTGGGAGGGTAAGAACTGACACATGTGCAACCAGCCACCAGCCACTGGGCAACCAATGCACTCATAGGAAAGTTTCGGGTACCCAGCTCAGATGCATCGGGCTAGTGGCCGCCCGTGGCGGCCGGTATCACAATTAAGTGATGTGGAGAGAGAGAGAGAGAGCGAGCCATCTCTCCACCCGGTGACAGCAAAGCCTATTGTGCTCTCTGAGGCTCTAGCTGCTGATGGCAGGCTGGCAGGCAGGCAGCATGACCCAGGATTATAGTGGCAGGGCCGTAGTGTGCTGGACTACTCCGAGCCCCTCCCCTAGAGCATTCGTAACCCCTTATAGTCCTCTTGTTAACACACTACTGAATTTCGAGGTCTGCAGTGGAGGAAACACTACAGATTCAAAAATGGGATCTACAAAGTGAGTGCAGCGCCTCCTATTGGTTTGTGTATTTGTAGCAATTTGGAATATAATATCTATTAATTATGAATAACATACTCATATTTGACCCTTGGCTTCGATATACACCTGATGGCAGATAACTCGCCTCATGTCCGGCCTCCTACACCGCCCGCAGCTTAATGTTTAAGGCTGTCCCCCTCTGGACCCTGTTCGACCTTAAGTAAGCTTATACAAGCCCCTCCACACACACACACACATACACACAAAGCCTGCCGCCCCCCCGGCAGAAGCGTGAGGCCTTGCAGCCGAGCAGCAGCTGCTTATAGATTCCCACTGACAGGCCTTTTCCCACAGACCCTCTGTGTCCCAGAATACCCACTGCACGGTTGTGTAACCAAAATGGGTAATGATGTGTGAGGATATCAAAGCAAATAACCGCGATCAACAGAAGAGCATCGCTCCCTCACGCTGCAGGAACACTGATGGGAGCACGTCGTGAACAACAATACATTTGCAGTCGTGTTTCTTCTTGTTCTGGAGGAAACCAGAGCGGCTCGGAGACGTACTGAGAGCGTTTTGTAAATGTTGCTTTTTCCATTAATCTACAACCACTTTCCTGACGCACTCCCTGTTTTGTCACGATGTCAGGGTGCTGGGGGGGGGGGGGACGTCAAATATTACGTTTACAGGCATCAGATGGCCAGAGTGCCTTCCACGCCGAATGTGCGAACATTACTCACAGTATCTCTGCAGGCCCACACCCTCGGCACTCTCTTCCAGAGCTGACACTGGCAGCATGTCTCTACAAATCCGTGTGGAAAACACTTCAGGCCAGATGTACGCAGCAGAAAACGTGCCCTGATACGAGCACATCTGACATTAATGCTCAGTTTACTAAGACTGCAGCCTTTGGTGCTGCCCCAGCCAGGCTCTCCAATAGATGCAGTTCTGCTCTGGATCCTCACATTAGGCCTCATTCACTAATATCTTCCCAAAAAGTCCAATGTCAGATTCATGGTGTGTTTTTAAAGTGCAGACTTGTTCACACGCATTAAATCCAGTTTAGAATTTCCAGCAAGCACATCTGGCCCACTTCTGGACCGTCATTCCATGTGCTGTGTGGTCCTCTAGCAAATGCTACCCCAGGTGGTCCCAACTTATGATGGATTAGAGGTGCATTTGTGCACTGAAAACAGGCTTTACTGTGTTTTTAAGACTGGCTGTTCAGTTCAAATGTCCAAAAAATGGACAAAAGTATTGGGACACTTTGCATTGTTTCTTTTAAAATCAGTTAATCCTGCTTTTGTTGGAGTAACTTCCTCTACTGTCTAGGGAAGAATGCTTCCTACTACTATTCTAGTCCTATTCTATTGGCAGTACCTCTCTACAGGGACTAGACAAGCTGTGTGTGTGTTTGCATTTGTACATCTCTTTCAACAATGGGTCTAACTTAAAGTAGCTGAATGCATTCATTAGGGGAGGTGTCCACAAACATTTGGACACACTGTGTATGTTTCATATTTGAAATAAGATACCATATGTCACAAATGTTGGATATGTCAGATATGAGAAATCTATATATTGTCAGATTTCCATCATGAGCAGCTCTGTTTACGTGTGGGCGGAGCTTATGAGGTAAATATTCGTTCGAGGCTCATGTCTCCATCCAGCTGCTGTGTCTGCTGCCGTGGCAACAGGGCTTTGAAACACCACCACAAATAAATCCACACAGAGCCAGACGCTTCTGGGTTCTCAAACCTGCGTAACTCAGACGGAATATGTAATCACACAGACGTCCAATTTCTCCACCTGAGTATTCACACAACCTGAGTTTCACACAACCCTCCTCAAAATGCTAGCGTGACACTTTCACATCGGGCCCTCCAAGAGCAGCTGCAGAAATGGAAAAGATCTGAGATTGCCTGAGTTTATACACAAACGCAGATATGGCCGCCCAGTCTCAAGAATTTTACACATTATTGGGGGCATCGTGACCTGATTCAGGTAGCCAGTAACAAGCTGTGCTGCCCACAGATGATCAGAAAACTGTAACGATCTAGGCATTGAATGTGACAGTCATGTCGTGTTAGGCAGGAGGATGGATTAGTGTAGATTAGCTTCCTAGATAAGCTGTGTGTGCGTATTTGTATATCTCTGTCAGCAATGGGTCCAACCAATGCATTCATTAGAGGTGTCCACAAACATTTGGACAATGAAATGCAATCAAACCCTGAATGCCTGGAGACATATTAGAAACAGTTACTCCAACAAAAGCAGGATCAACTCTTTTTAATACCCTTGATTTCAGAAGACAGAATGAATAAGCAGTGTCCACATACTTTTAGTCATATAGTTTAGCTGCTAAAGGGGGGCCAACTCTACATTGATGCCTGTACATTTAGAATGGGATGTCATACAAGCTCCTGTAGGTGTCCAAATACTTTTGTCACTTTGTTAATAATCTCATTTAGTTTAGAATAATATTTTCAATAATAAATATTTTTCGAAATTGACTACATTTATGTAGGACTTTCTCACTTCTCTTCAACACTGAGTTTTAAACTTTCTCCCATCATAGCTTAGATTACACCCCTGTCCAAACTGGCAAACGATCCAACGGCTCGATCCAACCAAACTGCCTCAGAAAATGTGAATTCTCTCCACAGCGTTAGACTCCATGAACGCTCCAAAGCAATTCAGAAAGCTACAGCATAATTACTAACATCATCTAGACGGAGCAGAGCAGACAAAGCCCAAAAGCCAATGAGACGTGGAATCATACTGGGATTAAACTCACTTCACTTAACATCACTTGACAGCATTTGACATCAAAGCCCAACATCCAACCCTCAGATATTAAACCTGTGACTGCCACTGATGCCATATGACATTACAGACAGAGCTGCAGTCTGACCCCGAGAGACCCCAGACGTGTCCTCCTGACTTATTCCAGAAACTTCTGATGTGTGTGTGTGTGTTTTTTTGTGCTGGTGTGTGTGTGTGTGTATTCGTTTTGGTTTTTAGATCATTATGAGGACCAAATGTGCCCACACCAGTGTGATTGTGGGGACTTTTGGCTTTGAGGATGTGTCCCTAAAACACAAGCCAGCAAAATCAGCCATGAAGAACCATGTTAGAAAAGAAGAACCACATGGTATAGAACCTTCACATGAAGCGGTTCTTCTATGGCTCTACTCAAAGAACCATTTGAAGCACCTTTATGTTGAAGACTGTAGCACGCCCAAAGCAGGAGAAGACTATAAGAAGCTAGCAGAGTGCTTTCAGGTTGCCGTTCAGAATGTTAATAAGGCAGGGCAGCTAAGGCCGAGTTCACACTGCACGATTTTCACCCTGATTTTCCGCTCACTGGCAGGCTTTAGAAGTCACGGAGTGAAAAACATCAGCTTGGAGGCAAATCGGTGTTAGCTCGGGGCTCAAAAAACGTAAAAAAGTAAAAAAAAATGTTAAATATCTGGACGTGTCGGCGAGTCGAAATCCTGTAATGTGAAAAGTGTCACGTCCAGGTTATGACTGGTGTAGCAGATGGAAAAATACATAGATTTTTTCATTTGAAATTTTAAAATATCAATTTCCTTCTTTTTATTGTACTTTAAGAGTTCTCTAGAGGTTCAATATGGCAAATGGGAGCGCCCTCTACAGGATGGTTTGTAGTTTAGCCTTCTAGTGCTTGTGCCTAACTATTGTAGTAATTTTCTCTATGTATCAGGCATTTCCTGTTAAGCTGTTGAGGCCAAAATATCAGTTTTTATGTAGGTGAGTACTCCCATAACTATTTTAGATCATTTGTTCTCAGTGGATGTTCTGCGTAGCTAAAATGTCGTACAATATTTTTTTTCTCCTAGTAAATTTTGTTGAAATATCTCAAAATAACTGACATCTGATCAGTAAGTGATTATAGTAGCTACATGTGTATAGCATCTCTATATCATTTTATATACAAAATACTAATATATTAATTGTAATATTAATATAGCTGCATATATATATGTATATATATATATATATATATATATATATATATATATATATTTATCACTACAGTGTCGCATGTTATCAGAACGTATTTTAACACTGATGTTTATTCATATTTGGGATATTAATGTAATGTGTGGATTATATGTTTTCATTTTATATTGAACGCAGAAGAAGGGCAGCAGGAACACGGAGATGGGCTACACTGGCAGTGAGTGTGGTGTCACGCTCCAGCCAATGAAAATGCAAGGAGGAATTTATGTGCAGAACTAATCAACAGCTAATTCCTCCGTACAAAACAGCTTCAGCTTTGTTATGTTGGTGGGTTTCCTCCCATGAACTGCTCAATTCAGGTCTTTCCTCAACATCTGTTGGATTAAGGTCAGGACTTAAACTTTGTCATTCCAAACCATTTCCTTTATTCTTCTTTTACAGTTTTTTATTTATTTATTTTTTATTGTTTTTGTAGTGCATTTGGTCATTGTCTTAGGGCACTTAGGGTCATTGTCTTGCTGCATGATCCATATTCTCTTGAGAATTCAGCTCACGTATGTAAATGTCCTGACATTTTCCTTTAGAGATTGTTGGTATAAGTGAGAATTATTGCTTAATCAATGATGGTGAGCCATCCTAATCCTGACACAGCAAAACAGGCCCAAAACGTGACAGTACCACCACCATGTTTTACTGGATATGGTTTACATGCTGGAATGCAGCTTTCTCCTAACATAAAGCATCTTATTTAAACCAAAAGGATCTATTTTTCTGTTCATACTGTTCCAGCAGCCTTCTGGCTTGTCCATGTGATGGGCAGCAGTTTTCTCCTTGCAGGCCTACCATGCACACCATTGTTGTTCTCCTGATGGTGGACTCATGAACATTAACCTTAGAAAAATGTGAGAAAGGCATGTTTTTAGTTGCTTAGAAGTTACATGTGTTCTTTTGTGACCTTGTGGACTATTACATGCCTTGCTTCTCTGATAAAAGTTTAAAAGGGTTCCCAAACTTTCAAGCATTACTGTATTTTAAGATGTGTTCTAATGCCAAGCTAGCATTTTTATTGTACTGTTCAAAGCTGAGAAGCAGTGATGTATTAGACATCTAGTCATCTTGTACTCATACTCTATATTTAGTGTAAAATGGAAATCTAAAAAAAAAAAAATCTATTATTATTAATTATCTAAATTTCTGTCCCAGGAAATGCTCTCATCACTTTTCACTCTGCAGACTGTGGGAGGTCACGCTCATCTCTTTGCTTTTACCCAACATGCAGCGAAGCTCTGGAGTGACATTCATGCATGACGGAGCTCAGGGGGGAGCTCAATGAAACATGAAAATTGGGGTGAAAAACGTTGAGCGAGTGATAGAGGCTTCATGGGGTCTCGTCCCTGGAGGAAAAACAAGCATGTGGAGAGATTCTACCAATCAGGAGCTCTTCCAGAAGCTCAGATAGCTCTAATGTAGGGTGACCATAGTTTGGGTTTCTAAAAAGAGGACACTGGGGACACACAGATGTCCAGTGTAGTTAGGGTGTCCTGGCTGGGGGGCTTCAAG
The DNA here is from genome assembly GCF_030463535.1 of Salminus brasiliensis. Taxonomy (NCBI): domain Eukaryota; kingdom Metazoa; phylum Chordata; class Actinopteri; order Characiformes; family Bryconidae; genus Salminus; species Salminus brasiliensis. The sequence goes on from NC_132887.1 coordinate 1,901,754, forward strand.
TAGTTCAAGTTGTTGAGAGAGAGTGGTTGGGAGGTGTCAAATACCTCTGAAACCAAGCAGCGTCCCTCAATGGACAAAAGTATTGAGACACCTGCTCATTCATTCTTTCGTTTCTTCCAAAATCAAGGCTATTAAAAATGCTGATCCTGCTTCTGTAGGAGTAACTGTCTCTACTGTCCAGAGAAGAAGGGTTTCTACTAGATTTTGCTGGAGCATTGCTGTGAGGGTTTGATTGCATTCAGTTACAAGAGCGTTAGTAAGGTTAGAATGTTGGATGATGATCACCACCCCACCTCATCATCCCCAACTCCCCAACTCATCCTAAAAGTATTGAATGGAGCTCCACCACCATCATTCCTAGATTACTTCTCTACAGCAAAAGGTGCAACTTAAAGTTGCTGAATGCATTCATTAGAAGGGGTGTCCACAAACTTTTGGACATACAGTGTATATTGTACAAGAGGTTGATAACCTGAATATGGTGACAGGTCTGGTGGCGACTGTAGAAACAAGTGCTGATGTGAAGTCACTGTGAAATCCCGGATACCTTTTTTAGGTCCCTGAAAGAGGACGCATGTGGTTGCCATATGTTGATGATGCCCTGCCTCACCTGCAGCTAATCTACGACTGCAGCTAATCTACGGGAAAAAAAGAAAAGAAAAAAAACCCAGACAGGTTCGAGTTAGAGGTCTGTAACACTATGTTCAGCAAATTACAGCCCAAAATGCGCAGCTTCACTAAAAGGACTTGACAACAAAAAGCTTAATGGGTTTCCTTGTGTGTTTTTTCCATTTCAGCGAATAACACAATGAATTGAATTGATCGTTTCAAATGCTAATGGGATGCAAATGAGCTCAGGGTAATGGTTTCGCCCGCTTCTATATGTCATACGTCTGCAGTTTGGGAAAGGACGTGCGTTATTTGTTGTTTGCGAAGGGGAGAATGGATGTGCAAACACACCAGCACGCGCGACGCTGATACATTACTGTGATAAATGAGTTTCTTTTCTTGGGGAAAATGCAAATAGGCCCACTGAACACGGCTCTAAGCGCAGTCCACCTCCTTCGCTCCTGCTGGGCCTTCAGCCTGAATCCATAACTAGCAGCACGCAGATTGCAGGACTCCTCCGAGAGGATTTAATCCATGAGTTTGATTTTTTTTTCTTGGATATGGGATATATATAAAAGACAAGCCCTGCGTCCCGGCGTGCCGCGAAAATGACAAATGAGCACACGCTCAATCCGCATGGGTAACCGCTTTCATTTTAGCATCACCCCAGGCTTTGCCTTCCAGCTCTCTTCAGGTCTGCCTGATAAATCTTTTGGTATGTTGAATTATAATAAACGTCTATGATTAATAATGCTTTATTTACACCGATCAGCCATAACATCTCCTACTCAGTGCTGCCACAACAGATCTGACCATCCAAGGTATGGACTCATAACACATCACAAGATCCCTGAAGGTTTCCCGTGGTATCTGACACCAAGGCTAATATTACCAGCAGATCCTTTAAATTGATCCTTTAAGTTGTGAGGTGGGCGGGGCCTCCATGAGCATCAGTGAGAGCCTTGGGCTTCTCCTGACCTTGTCACTTGTTCGTCGGTTGTCCTTTCTTTGAGAACCTTTGGTAGGTACTGACCAGTTTGCACAGCAGGAACACCCCACAGGACCTGCCTGATGTTCTGGAGATTTAGAGTTCTAACCCAGTCATTATCTAGAACATCACAGGTTCTTGTCTCAGTGTCTCAGATTCTTACGCTTGTCTATTTTTCCTGCTTCAGCACCTTCATCACCTTCAAGACCTGACCGTTCACTCACTGCCTGATATAAGTTGTAGTTTTGGAGCTGGGTAAGCGTGTGTGTACAGATAATTGAAGCATTTTAGGAAGGTGTTCATTGACTCCATATTGCTTTCAATCAACATGAAATGTGTTAACAGTATATCGCTGCTGTCCAGTGAAAAACATGTATCTCCAAAATGGTGAGGCTGCAGGAGAAGAGAAACATGTTCTTAACTTTGAATCGAAGTCAGTGTATAATAAATGTTTATTCCAGGTAATTTAGAGCATTTCTATTGGTCTGTTTATCCAAATTTAGCGATGATGCTGTAGAGGGATGGACAGACAGATAGGGAGCTGTAGAGGGATGGACAGACAGATAGGGAGCTGTAGAGGGATGGACAGACAGATAGGGAGCTGTAGAGGGATGGACAGACAGATAGGGAGCTGTAGAGGGATGGACAGACAGACAGAGGCTTTGGAGACTCTAGTAATATGGTTATATTAAGAGGGACAAAGAGGAAGCAAGGCTTTACACAGTGAGAGTGAAGATCAAGCCAGTTTTTCTGTACCTGATGATGATGATGATGATGATGATGATGTCACGATGGCCCATTTTATGTCTTTGGGTTTGAGTTTTTCTTTGATATCTTAAATCAGAAACACAGAAAACAGAAAAGTCTAGAGAGGTGTGAACGGCATTTCTACGCTTAGCAGTTCTTGAGTTATTGATTGATCCTGTAACAACAACAACAACAACAACAACAATAATAATAATAATAATAATAGCATTAACAATGATAATAATAATGATGCTAAAAACAAGAATAGTTCTAATAATAATAATTAATAAATACAAATAATAATAAAAAAAATAATAATAGTAATGATAAACAATAAACAACCATATTTATGATAAAAATGTATTTTATTTTTTATATTATATAATTTAAAAAGTATTATTATTATTAATAATAGTAATAATAATAATATGAATAAGAATTGGAATAATAAGAAGCTGAAGGATAGCAATACAGTGCTTTGTTTGGTAAAAAAGTAGAGTATGTGTGTGCTTGTGTGTTTGTGGAAGTGTGTGTATGTGACTGTATAGTTGCAGCTCTTTTTTTGCAGTTCTGATTGGGCCGTGTTTATGTGTGTTTGTAACTTTGTGATATGTTTTGTTTTCATGCAAAAAAAAACATAAAAAACAAATCCAGCTCCTCCGATCTCATCCTGAACACCCTGAACGGCGTGCGGACGGGAACAGGCGATAATGCCGCCTCCCTGCTGGTAGATTAACATTTTGATTCTCATTCAGGAGAAACCGAGCAGGTGAGCGCGATCGGCGGTGGATACCGATCTGTTTCCTTTGTACCTCTTCATCTTCCTACAAACATGAGGGAGGAGGAGAGAAAAAAAGAACGGGAAAAGAATCAGTATGCAAGAGCGGCAACGCAACAACAAAGGTAAATTGAAATGTCATTTTTTATTCATGTGAAGAGATTGCGGGCTGGAGGAGGCGCAGTGCAGGGATATTGCTGCACAAATGAAGGTTGACAGTACACGCCGTCCCCGGCAACCAGGCTTTAGTCTGGGGAGCTTGTGTCTGTTATATATATCTCTCTGATCAAATTGTGTGTGCGATTTTACAGCTCACACATACACACACACACACACACACACACACACACACACACACACACTTGGTGAGCTTCTGAAGGCAGCCATAAGAGGGAGCCCTCTGGGGCCTTCGTGCTACACTTGTTTGTGTGTTCTAACTGACCTCACAAATCACACAGTCATCTGAGGAGATGTCAGAGTGGAGGTAAGGCGTGCTAACACTGAGCTAGCGCTTAGCTTAGCATGACTGACGCTGTTTACAAAATCACAGAACCAACGCCATCCATCATCGATGTCGTTTTCTTCTTTCACAGCTATACACCTCTGGTGGGCTAACGGATGGAGCCCCTGACTGAAGGTTAGCATGAAGTGCTTAAAATGTGTTTCTACAACAAATATAACCTGCACACACACCCATGTATATATATATATATATATGGCCCCAGACACTCTGCTCACTTGTCTGCATCCGAATACTTAATAATTTTTTCCTTGATTCTGCTGATCTATATCTTATAGCCTCTGTAAATCTATTGGCAGAGCTGACTAGCTACTGGATCCACATGAGTACCAGATCAGCAGAATCTAGGGAGTTTTGGACAGGTGGGTTAATTGGCAGAACCAAACTGGAAGAAAATAAAAACGATCCTGCTTCTGTTGTGTAACTGTCTCTACTGTCCAGGGAAGAAGACTTTCTACTAGAGTTTGGAGGAGCATTGCTATGAAGATTTGATTGCATTCAGATACAAGAGCGTTAGTGAGGTCAAAATGTTGGATAATGATAATCACCACTCCACCTCATCATCACTAACTCCACAACTAATCCCAAAAGTACTGGATGAAGCTACACCACCATCATTCCAGAGAACACAGTTCTTCCACTGCTCAACAGCTCCTCAATGCTGGGGGGCTTTATTACACCCCTCTAGCCCACGCCTGGCATTAGGCAGCATGGAGCCAATAGGGTCAAGGTGTTTATCTGCTCCAGAGAGTCCTATTCTATTGGCATCAGTGGACGCAACTTAAAGCAACTGAAGTAGGTGTCCACAAACGTTTGGACATAAAGTGTCTTTGTAGCTTTCAGTTTGCCATAAAATCCCGCTTGCTCGTATCTGAGCTTCAGTACAAACTAAAATTAAATCTGAGAGAGCGGTGAGACGAGGGGAAGCTCCATGATTCAAAGCAGCTCCATTCTTTCCCTGTATCTCCTCTGAGCTGTCTGTAGGGAGCGGTTGCCCGGGATAATCCACTAATTCTTAAAGTGCCAATACGATTCTCAATATGCCGCGGCCTAATACGGCAGAATCAAATTTTAAAGATGATATATTATTCATTTGTTCGTGATAAGGTGAGCGGGGAGGATTTAAGGCTATAATAGAGCCGGTCCTTCTCAGTCATGGCAGAGAGAGACGGTCGGTCCTGCTGGGTGAAAAGTGAACTTTGCAGAAATCCGCTAAATCCATGAATTCAGAGATCCTCAGCATGTCTGTAACTTGGATACTAATGAAATTCATCACATAAACTAATAGACTGTGTGTGCATGCAATATACTCCCACTGAGCAGTGTACTGGAACGTTACGTGGAACCCGAGGTCGTCTTCTGCTGTTGTAGGCCATCCTCCTCAAGATTGGTGGTGCTGTTTATTATCATTTTTTTTATTACTTTATTTATTTTTTATTAATAAAAAGGCTGTGTTTAATGAGAAATAATAAACATAATAAGGCTAATAAGGCAAAGCTTGAAAAAGCAATTCTAAAGGCGTCCATATACTTCTTGCAGAGACAGAAAACAATCGTCTGATGTCAAATTGGCATTTGACTGATCAGTGCTAAACAGGCAGTACCTTACAGCTTGCAGTCCTTTCCTAGTAGTCATAATTATTTATATATTATTTATTATATATATATTATATATATATATAATAATATATATTATTATTATTTTTTATTTTTTTTCTTCTCTGGTAAATCTGGCGATTTGGATATACAAGAGTTTTTGACAGCCTTTAAACAAATGTAGCTCTAATAATTATTACGTTTAGTGTGTCAGAACTTAATTACATTTTAAATATATATACTATCATTATCTACAGAACTGTGAGGAAGTCTTAGGTGGCCACGTTTTTGGACCCCTTGAACTCTTGGTTTATTAATCTGCTATTAATCCTAATGCAGAAATTCTTGTGAATTGCTTTGGTTTAGCATATCTTGTGGAGTCCCACAGGGTTCTATTCTCTGGCCTATGAAACTGATGTAATTAAGAAAGTAATTTGGTTATGAGAGTGATCATTTCTGTGCATACAAGGTATAGGAGGTTAATCTGTGACATATTAATAATATTATTAATTATTATGACTATTAGAAGAGGACTGCAAGCTGTAAAGTACTGCCTCTTTAGCACTGACCAGTCAAATGCTAATTTAACAGCAGACAATTGTTGTCTGTTTCTGCAAGAAGTATGTGGACGCCTTTAGAGTTGTGTTATGTTTTCGTGTATGTTTGGTGTTTTCCCCGGAATCTCGCTCTGCTTCCTCCCAGTCCCAGGTGTGGTATTTTTGCCCAGTTTGTGTTGCCACCTTACGTTTTTGCTTTCTAGGTTACATTCAGTGCTAAAGAGGCAGTACTTTGCAGCTTGTAGTCCTCTTCTAGTAGTAATAATAATTACCATATATTACCAATAATTACCATACAATATCATAAAAATGAATATACAATGTAATTTTTCCTTCTCCGGTAAATTTGGCGATTTGGAGATAAAAGTGATTTTCTGCTCACCCCAGTTGTACAGAGTGGTTATCTGAGCTACTGTAGCTTTTCTGTCAGCTCCAACCAGTCTGACCAGTCTGTGTTGACCTCTTTCAGCAACGAGGAAGGATATCAGTGCTGTCATTCAAAAACCCTTCTTAACTATTAACGGAAGTCCACGTAAAAAGATTTTATTCCTAGTTCATTTGGAGCATTTCTATTGGTCCATTCATCTTGAAATTCAGACATATTCAGATTATGTCACAGATTAACCTCCTATACCCTGTATGCACAGAAATTGTCACCCTCATAACTAAATTACTTAATTTCTACATTTCGTCAGTTTCATAGGCCACAGAATAGAACCCTGTGGGACTCCACAAGATATGCTAAACCAAACAAATTCACAAGAATTTCTGCATAGAGTTCAAGGGGTTCAAAAACGTGGCCACCTGAGACCTCCTCACAGTTATGTAGCTAATGATAGTTTATATATTTAAATTTCAGTTACGTTCTGACACACTACACATGATAATTATTAGTGCTACATTTGTTTAAATGCTGTCAAAAACAGCACTCGTATCTCCAAATCGCCAGATTGTCCTGGAGAAGGTAAAATTATATTGTATATATATTTTAATGACATTGTATGGTAATTATTATGACTACTAGAAGAGGACTGCAAGCTGTAAAATACTGCCTCTTTAGCATTGACTGTCTTTGCAAAAAGTATATGGACGCCTTTAGAATTGCTGTTTTAAGCTTTGTCTTTTTAGCCCTATTATTACTCAATTGGGTTGCAATATGTTTATTGTTTGTTTGTTTGTTGTTTGTGTTCTCAGCCAGTGACGGGGCAGTGGTGGCTCAGCGGTTAGAGCGCCAGGCCATCGATAACAGGGTTGTGGGTTCGATTCCCGGGCTTGGCAAGCTGTTGGGCCCTTGAGCAAGGCCCTTTACGCTCTCTGCTCCCCGGGCGCTGGAGTGTACTCACTGCCCCTAGTTCACGTGTGTGTGTGTTCACTACCATAGGTGTGTTAAATGCGGAGGACCTTTATATGCTAATAAAAGTGCTGTGTTTAATGAGTACGCCTGGAAATAGCTGGCAAAGGTTCCCGCTATGCCAGTGCAAACAGTTCAGTGTTATGTGGAATTAGTAGATTATAATGAACTAATGACAAAATCAAATTATGATACAAAGCCATTTGCCCAGCAGACGAGGGCAAGTTTGAGGCCGCACACTTAAATAAAACATCATGCAGATCACTGGAGCAGTCGAAAACAGCAGGTCCAGAGGGCCCGAGCAGCAGCGAGCGTAAAAAACTGGAACAAACAGATTCATTATTGATTAGGGGATTCATTCAGGCATGCAGAGGTCCGTCCTAACCGCTCAGCGACTCTTTACAGCGACACTGTGGTGAATCTGAATGGAAGGAAGGCACCATGAAAAGGAAATGAACACCGCTATTACTCAAATAAGCCACTGCCTAAAGGCTGATCGACCACCCCCACACGAACCCCCTCCAAATACCACTTCACCTGTCAGCAATAACCTTCAATTGCAAACCTTTCAGCCAGTCTCTGCCGCCGTTTAAAAATGGATGAAGTGCCCCTCTCTCTCTCTCTCTCTCTCTCTCTCTCTCTCTCTCTCTCTCCCACACTTTGCCACTCTGTAATCTTCCAGCAGCTCCAGCAGATCCTCTCAGGACCGGAGGAAGCAGCCGCCGATGATGTTTGCATCGCTTCCAAACAGATTACGTCCTCCATACTAAGCACGCTGCTCTGCGTTTTCAGGGCATGCTAGTGCAACAGGCACGCTGCCGTTAAACACATACACATCATATTTAAGCGCACAGGCTGACTGCAGGGGTTCGGGTGAGTTCGTGCAGGCCGTGGTGGGGTGTCACGTCGGTGGACGACTCTTTAAACTCATGACAGAGAACTAAAAACACTGAAAGTGTGATGCTGGAGGATGTTAATAGGTTACAGGCTATTAAACATAATAGAGTTTCAACTATGCCAACGTGATGAGCTCAGGTCTGTGTACTAAGCAGGTATTCTCCATTTACAGAACAACAGATCTGTGTGTTCGGCTGTTTTGACTATAGTCTATACTGTAGTTATCACTATAGCCTGGGGCAATCCCAGGACTCCGCCTCCAGAGCAAAATAAGGAGCTAGGGATTGGCGGAAGTTACTCCCCTCATTTCTCTGATACACAACAGAAGGGACTGTGGTTTTTTAAGCTCACACACCACATCACACTTTGCCGTGAATTAGCCATGTTGCGACCTCTGCGGTCGACCTCTGCACCACTGCAGTCCATGTTCTGTTCAAGGGGAAGGTATTGTGGTCCTGGCGTTTCCTGTCCCAGCTAGTGGGAGTGTAATTCACTTTTACTTCACTGCTGTAAATACAAATCACGCTTTACAAATCAGCGCCCCCTCATGCACAGTTGTACACATGCATTTCTGGACAAGTTGAGACGAGCTCCAGAAGCTTGATCTGAAGGTGTAGCAGCATGTAGGCTCTGAGGTGGTAGAGTAATACTACAGGATTTTACACTAATATGACTCTATGGGTTCTGCAGCGTTACACAGCAGCAGTTCTGGAGAGAGGTTCTCCTCCTGCAGCTCCTCCACCAAACCTCCATAGTGCAGTAGCAGCAGCAGCGCAGAGTAGGAGTGTCAGAGACGCTGTTCTCCCCCTGTTCCAGTCCAGTAAGCTGTTGTTTTATGGTACAATTGATATTTAATGCTTTAATAAAAGGTTGGTGATGAATCATAACCCAAGATCCGTCTCAAAGTGAGACTACTTGAATTTCTAGACACAGAGGAGACTCTAAATGTCTGCAAGGAGGGATGGAGTTGGAGCTTTATCTCATGGCCACGGCCTCCCACAGTGCTTGGCTCTGAGCAGTGTTCTCCATTACTCCAGAAGAGTCTCTGGAGAGAAAGGAGCTGCTCCAGCCTCAATTGAATAAATGGAGGCACTGTCTGGCAGGAGAAACCAGATGAATTAGCCTCTGTAAAGATTTCAGAAGCACAGGATAAGGTGACATCTATTTCTCTCGCTTTGACAAAGAAAAGCAAAGCTATTAGAAAGCATTGCAATATACTGATATGCTGTTTTGACTGTAGATGCTCACCTTGCCTTGCAATCAACTAAATATCCATGTACATGTCCAACAACTCTTCAATTACTTAAAATCTGATCTCAGAGTTATAGTATGGGTCCATTTCTCCTCACAGTTCTCTTTTACCTTGAAATTGCGTACACTAAGGTTGGATTACATTGATTTTGGCTGTTCCTGCAATTATAAAATTGGCATTTTAATCAAGCCCTTCACTCTGGAAGCATTCTTTGAACCACTCTTTAGCCATTTTTAGCCACTCCCTAAAGAATCTTTCAATTGAATGAGAAACATATTTGGTAGAAAAAGAACCTTTCCATGATGTAAATAATATATAGACCTTAAATGAATAGACCTTCATACTCGAAAATCCTTAATAGTCATCATTAATCAATCCATTGTCTTGTCTACTTCTTTGGGGTCAGGGTCGTGGTGGGTCTGGAACCTTAAAACTAAAACCTTAAAACTATCCCTGATTTAATCCTAAACTTAACACTATTGAGAATCAACAGAACAGAAGATTTATGTAAATGAGAGAGGGAGAGAGAGTGCATGTAACAGAAAAGACATCAGTTCAGAGGTTGAGTTGAGTTGAGAAGTCTGATGGCTTGGGGGAAGAAGCTGTTGCAGAGTCTGGTCATGTTGGACCGGATGCTGCGGTACCTTCTTCCTGATGGCAGGAGGGAGAACAGTCTGTGTGAAGGGTGGGCGGAGTCATCCACAATGCTGGTTGCTTTGCGGATGCAGCGGGTGGTGTAAATGTCCATGACGGAGGGGAGAGAGACTCCGATGATCCTCTCAGCTGTCCTTACAATCTCTACTCAAACATGGTTCTTTAATAGACCAAAAAAGAGGTTCTTCCAAAAACTTCTCTATCCACCCAGCTTCTTATCTACTTCTTTGTCAGGGTTGTGATAGCCTACCTGGAATCAATGGGTGCATCAACAAAGTACTAATTTGTTTTATATTTTAATATTAACATTGATCCAAAACCTAAAACTTAAATCTAACTGGTTTTATTTCTAAACTGAACACTGTTGAGAATCAGCAGAGCAGAAAAATCTATATTTATGCAGATAGTTTAACATTATAGACAATGATATTCATTGTGTGACAGAACCACTTCTGGTTCCTTAAGGAAATTCCACATAATCTAACAATTCTTCATACTCTCACATCTCAACTCACATCTCGACTGGTTCTTTAAAAGACCAAAAGAAGTTCTTAAAATTTTCTCAACTTAAAACTTAATCCTGAACTTAACAGTGGTGAGAGAATCTGGAGAACCTCTTTTAATTCTCAGTGTCTCTTTATTTTAAGATGATACATTTCAGAACTCAGAACCTAAATTTAACCCTGGTTTTAATCCTAAACTTAAAAATGGTGAGAATCAACAGAATCAAAGTTTATGGAGAACCAGTTTTAAGTGATGATGAAAACCACTTTCAAGACACTCCACATAATGTCAGTATTACATTAAGCTAAGGGTTCCTTACACTCATAAATCTCTACTCAAACATGGTTCCTTAGGGCACCAAAAGATGTTCTTCAAAGAACTCATCTAATCAGAGCTCCCTCTATCCATCCATCTTTTTATCTACTTCTTCTTGGTCAGGGTCGCGGTAGTTCTGGAGCCTACCTGGAATCAATAGGTGCATTATGTTTTTTTTATTTTTATTATTTTTTTAAATATAGCAGAACCACTTTTGGTTCCTCAAAGAAACTCCACATAATATAATACTTCTTCATACTCTCACATCTCTACTCAAACATGGTTCTTTAATAGACCAAAAGAGGTTTTTCCAATAATTTTTCCATCCATCCATATCTACTCCTTCATGGTCAGGGTCGCGGTAGTTCTGGAGCCTACCTGGAATTAATGGGTGCCTCAAAGAACCCAGTGTCTCTTTATTTTTAAGATTATAACTTTCAGAACTTAAAACTTAAATCTAATTTAGCTTTTAATCCTAAATCTAACACTGCAACCTAACAGAGCAGACAAATCAAAGTTTATGCAAATAGTTGTTCAGTATAGACAGTGCCATTCTTCATTCAAAACCATTTTGGTTCCTTAAAGAATCTGTTAATGGATGGTTCTTTAGAGAACCATTTTTTGGTAGAGAACCATGTTCAAGAAAATTATGTAAATGTTACTTTTACCTTACATTACACAAAAGTTTTTCATACTCTCCAAACATACAAATTCTTTTTCTATAGGGAACCAAAAACGTTCCTCCAAAAACTCCAAAACATCCATCCATCCATTCATTCATCTTCTTATCCAGCTCTTCTTGGTCAGGGTTGCGATAGTTCTGGGGCCTACCTGGAATCAATAGGTGCATTAATTATTATTTTTTTTTCATAAGAATGGCAGAACCACTTTTGGAAACTCCACATAATGTCATATTTCTTCATACTCTCACATCTCCACTCAAACATGGTTCTTTAATAAACCAAAACAGGTTCTTCCAAGAACCTTTCCATCCATCCATATCTACTTCTTCATGCTCAGGGTCGCGGTAGTTCTGGAGCCTACCTGGAATCATTGGGAGCCTAAAAGAACCCAGTGTCACATTATAACTTTCAGAACTTAAGACTTAAATCTAATCTTGGTTTTAATCCAAAAACTTAACACTGGTATGAATCAACAGAGCAGAAAAATCAAAGTTTATGGAGAACCAGTTTTAATTGATGGTGAGAAAGTCCACATAATGTCAGTATTACATTAAGCTGGGGTTCCTTAAACCCATAAATCTCTACTCAAAACTCACAGAACCTTTATTTTTAGGATCACAGTCTTCTCAACCCAAAGCTTACTCATCTTACCCTGGTTCTACCCTAAACCTAAAGCCGAATATTCAAAGGGACGATGGAGCTCTGTAAGATTCACACCCTGTGTTTAATGTCTCCACACAAGCTTTCCTACCTTAAAGCAAATGTGTAAAACCACTCGTCTCAAAACCCAAGCAGCTCTCATTACAGCAGGGCCAGCTCAGCCACAGTATCATCTCCTACTCGTGATGGACCTGCGATAAACATTTACAGCCCTGTTCTGTAGTTTAAAGGCGGGCCGGGCCTCATGCTGTTCCAGTGCTAACCCCCCTTATCAGCCCAGCTCAGCTGTAGTTGTTGGTGCGGGTGGCCCTGCGGTCACAGTCTGCTCGATATCCATCACTTTAGGGCATCTGATAAATGTGCTGGAGATAACTCGGCTTATGGGTTCACAGCACAAAGCCAGTTCAGATAAGCCCAATTAATTAAACCACATCCTACTCAGGCTTTCACCCACCACTGAGCTATACACTTTTGACTGCTGACCTTTTCCAAGTTTGAGGCTCTATGTGTGTGTGTGTGTGTGTGTGTGTGTGTGTTTTCCCTTAAACCGCAGAGGAATTATAAAAGCCTCACATTCTCTGGGGTTGTGAAATTAACACTTGTCGTGGCAGCATATGGACCTGCTTGATTTCACAGCCTGCTAGCCACCAGCCCGCACCTCTAAACCGCATTTCAGATGGATGCCGCTGAGATTAGCTTTTTTCGGCACACCTCTGGCCTAGGAGTAATTTAATTAAAAGTTAAGACAGCAGCAAGGCAAACAACAATACGCTTTCTCCCTGGAGAAATCATTTTTTCAGCTTCTTCATCTTCCTCGATGAAGCCATGAGCAGAGCTGTGAGAGAGACTGAGCAAAAGCCCAGTCAGCATAGCTTACAGTAAGGTGGCTAAAGGAGAATCCAGAGGTCTGATTGGTTGGCACTACAGCTACTTAGCAATGGTTAGTTGGCATTCCTGATCCTGAATGCTGATTGGTTAGCATTACTGCTACTAACTACTGATTGGTTGGCATTACTGCTACTAACTACTGATTGGTTAGCATTACTGCTACTAACTACTGATTGGTTGGCATTACTGCTACTAAATACTGATTGGTTAGCATTACTGCTACTGACTACTGATTGGTTAGCATCACTGCTACTAACTACTGATTGGTTAGCATTACTGCTACTAAATACTGATTGGTTAGCATTACTGCTACTAACTACTGATTGGTTGGCATTACTGCTACTAACTACTGACTGGTTGGCATCACTGCTACTAACTACTGATTGGTTAGCATTACTGCTACTAAATACTGATTGGTTAGCATTACTGCTACTAACTACTGACTGGTTGGCATTACTGCTACTAACTACTGATTGGTTAGCATTACTGCTACTAACTACTGACTGGTTGGCATCACTGCTACTAACTACTGATTGGTTGGCATTCCTGCTACGAACTACTGACTGGTTACTGCTACTTAGCACTATAAATACTGCTAGTTACTGCTAGTTGGCTGACAGACTGTAATACACTACAGGATGTGTAGGGGGCACTCTACTACTGCTAAGTACTGATTGGTTAGCATTACTGCTACGAACTACTGACTGGTTTAAAGTACTGCTACTGAGTGCTGATTGGTTGGCATTACAGCTACTTAGGATTAATTGGTTGGCATTACTGTTGCTGAGTATTGATTGGTTGGCATTACTGCTACAAACTACTGGTTGGCTTAAATGACTGCTACTGAGTGTTGATTGGTTGGCATTACTGCTACTGGGTGCTGATTGGTTGGAATGACAGCTACTGAGTGCTGATTGGTTGACATTGCTAAGCTAATTAGTTATGCACACTTTGTTACTTATGTTGATTTAGTAGCTTTCTCCAGTTCTCTGGCCCTGCTTTCATCACAACAGTTCCACAAGGAAATAAACACTGCAAATATCAAATGCCACAGTGGCTTAATAGACAGTTCTTTAATAATATTAGTATTAGTGTTAGTATTGATCCATTAGACTATTTAAGTACTACATGAACATGAATATGATCAAACAGACTCATTCAGATGAGTCATGGGATGGAGCTGCATTCTGCTGTAAACAGAACCCCTCAGATGAACGTTACACTCCTGAATAATGCTCTTTGCTGTTCCATACTTTGGCTAAAGTTTCACCCACGGAGCTTTTCTGACTTCTGTCTTTTTCTGCACTTATGTAAGATTGGGGTTTTTGACATTTAAATTCATACTTTTCTCACCTCCAATCGCTTCAGTCTCTGGGTTCGCTTTCGCTCGGCGGAGGGCAGGTATGTCTTTAGCTCTCTCTCGTTCTGAGTCCTCCGCCAGGCACCTCTCCTCTTCTTTCTCTCGCTCTTCTCAGAGCCAGACGATCACAGCTTTAACACAGGTGATGAAAAGACTTAATGATCAGACTTTTTCTTTTCCTTTAAAAGTGAGCAGGTTTTATTATTTAGTGAGACCAAGATTTGACTAGAACTACAGAATGATTAGTGTAGATAGGTTGTATTTAGTTTGTTTAATAAAAAAATCTCTATAATGCTCTAAAAAGTTTATATGATCCAAACACTCCCTCTGACAGACTGTAATACACTACAGGAAGAGTAGGGGGCGCTCTATAATGCTCTATAATGTTCATATGATCCACACGCTCATTCTGACAGACTGTAATACACTACAGGAAGCGTAGGGGGCGCTCTATAATGCTCTATAATGTTCATATGATCCACACGCTCATTCTGACAGACTGTAATACACTACAGGAAGCGTAGGGGGCGCTCTTTAATGCTCTATAATGTTCATATGATCCACACACTCATTCTGACAGACTGTAATACACTACAGGAAGCATAGGGGGCGCTCTATAATGCTCTATAATGTTCATATGATCCACACTCTCATTCTGACAGAGCATAATACACTACAGGAAGCGTAGGGGGCGCTCTATAATGCTCTATAATGTTCATATGATCCACACGCTCATTCTGACAGACTGTAATACACTACAGGAAGCGTAGGGGGCGCTCTATAATGCTCTATAATGTTCATATGATCCACACGCTCATTCTGACAGACTGTAATACACTACAGGAAGTGTAGGGGGCGCTCTATAATGCTCTATAATGTTCATATGATCCACACGCTCATTCTGACAGACTGTAATACACTACAGGAAGCACTGTAGTCTGTTCTTCAGACTAGCTCACCGACAAGATCTCACTACTTTCTTTCTTGAGAATGAGAAGCTCTTGTTTCTCCTTTTTACTGGATTTATGTTCACCTGCTTTATCTGTTCTGATGAGATCTGGAGCTTCTACTGTAAAACCCTCTTAATAATAATAATAATAATAATAATAATAATAAAGGGTTTTTTAAATTATTTATATGCTTCTGTATCTACTGTTCAGGGAAGAGGGCTTTCTACTAGAT
Source organism: Salminus brasiliensis (assembly GCF_030463535.1). Lineage (NCBI taxonomy): Eukaryota > Metazoa > Chordata > Actinopteri > Characiformes > Bryconidae > Salminus > Salminus brasiliensis. The sequence continues at coordinate 1,917,294 of NC_132887.1, forward strand.
TGTACTAAGAGCTGTGATAAGAATGTATCATTGCTGTGAGGATTTGATTGCATTCTGCAACAAGAGCATTAGTGACTCATCACAAAAGTACTGGATGGAGCTCCACCACCATCATTCCAGAGAACACAGTTCTTCCACTGCTCCACAGCTCCTCAATGCTGGGGGGCTTTATTATACCCCTCTAGCCCACGCCTGGCATTCGGCAGCAGCATGGTGCCAATAGGGTCATGATGTTGATGATCTGCTCCAGAGAGTCCTATTCTGTTGGCAGTAAGCTATCTCTGGTAGCAATGGGTGCAGCTTAAAGTAACTAAATGCATTTGTTAGAAGGGGTGTCCACACACATTTGGACATATAGTGGATTGCTCTGATTGTTTAATCTGGTTTTACTACCAGGATGTTTCTATTTTTTAACAAAACACACGCAGAGTGAGTGAGAGAGTGAGTGAGAGAGTGAGAGAGAGAGAGAGAGAGAGTGCGAGCACAGCCAGGACCACTGGGTATTTCCTGTCTATCCTAAGCTATTAAGTGTAATGTAGCTCAGGGGAAAGAGGTGTCCACTGTGTTAAATAGATTTTACCTTACAGAGGATTGTCCAGAAGACATGTCCCCTTTCAGGACTAAAGGGCGAGAATGACACAGACGTATTCTCTCTCTCTCTCTCGCTGGGTTAGTCACTCTCTCATGTCTGTTTGGTCCTGAGCCTTCGGACTCTGACTCCAGCACGTACATCAAACTCGGCCCGCTCTGCTCACACACTGTCAATTATTCAAACCGCAGAGAGAGAGAGAGATCCAAACAGAGCAGTGATCACCAAACCCCCCCCCCCCCCCCCCCCCCCCCCGAAGTGAGCGAGTGAGCGAGTGTCTCGGCTGCTCCAGTGATTCAGCAGGTCTGGTGGGATGTGTAAGGATGCTGTGACCACTTAGCAGTGGATAAAGCCTTGAGTCAGTCTGATATTGACCATGTCACATCTGCCATCAACTGTAGTGACACTTATCTCTGAACTGATGTGTATCCCACCTCCTCCGGGGTGGCGGGGTCACGGCCTGCTGGACAAAATCCATCCGAAGTAGATTACATCACTGAAGGATGAGAGGGTTACTCTCATTTCCATAGAGGTCTCCCTTCACTCCCATGGCTTTACACTACACCAGCCTTGGGACAATAACTGACCTTATTGATTTAATCACTGATTAAATTTTATAACATGCCAATTATCTTCTCATTACCGTGGTTACCAAAGTCTACACCACCTTTTACCATGGTTACACTTGGTCCGATTCTTGGTCTGCGTTCCTGTCTGTACTTGTGTTGCTGTGGACTTCCTGTGAAGCGCCACCAGTCGCAGCCTGAGTACGGCTCCATTCAAAAGCCTGGTCGCGTTCTTGCGAGCCGCCCATGTGATCGAGGATCGGTCATGACGTGACTTGTGTGGATTTGGCACAGCCAAATATCCAAGAACCTATTCCTATACTTACACTTCAATACAGGTCTACATCCATTTCCATGGTTACAGTAGTATAGGTGCACATCTGTTTCTATGTTCAAACTATACAGTCATGTGAAAAAATTAGGACACCCTAATTCAACCTTTGTCTTTTGTAACATATTTAAACATCTGGATGTTTGATCTTCATGTGATCAGCACTGAGAGATGGAGGTAATCTAACTAAACTCACACACCTGAAGAAACGTCTTCTAGAATGTAGAATCAGCTGCAGATGATCAGAACATGGTTGGAGAGGATTATTCTGGAGGAGTCTGGAGTCTTATTTAAACCTCAGACGTTTAGTCTGGTCTGATGTTGATTGATGGTTGAAGTGAGGGGTGAATAAGATCACCATCATGGGCAGATCCAGAGAGCTCTCTGAAGCCTTCAGAAAAAAGGGTGGAGTTGCAGAGGAGTCTGGGAAGGGGTTTAAGAAGATCTGAGAACAGTTAGAAATCAGCCACTGTTCCACCGTCCAGTAAATCATCTACAAGTGGAACAGCTGACCAACATGACCAGATCAGAGCGTTCCAGCAAGTTCAGCCCAGCAGCAGAACCTCAAGATCAGTAAAGAAGACCCAATATGTTACAGATGCTGATGTTACAGTGCAGCATCAGAAAGAGACCAGACAAGTCTGATCTTCATGGAAGAGGACTAAAGTTCTTTAGAGAACACCTAGACCAAGACCAGGAAATCTGGAACAATGTGCTTTAGACAGATGACTAAAAAGCTGAATTATTTGGACGCAGTAACAGAGGACAGGTTCGGCATAAACCAGACACAGCACAAGAACCTGTGAAGCATAGAGGTGGAGATGTCCTGGTTTGTGCTCTTCTGCAGGAGGGTCTGAAGAACTCTCCATCATACAATCCACTAGGAGTTCTTTACTGTATCAGAGGAAGCTGCTTGAGGAAAATGTGAGAGTGTTTGTCTGAAAACTAAACCTGAAATGTTACACTGCTGAAAGATTTCTGCATGGAGGAGTGGGAAACGCTCTCACCCAGATAATGTCAGAGACTGTAGATCATTATAGGAAACATCGAACCGAAGTTATATCAACGGGGGTGGGGGTGGGGGGTATACCAGCTATTGGGGCATAAGGTAAAAAAAATGTCCAGAGGTTTAAATATGTAAACGACAAAGGTTTTCATGGGGTGTCCTAACTTTTTCACAAGACTGTGTATATGTATTTCCATAGTTGCACTAGGTCTACATTTATTACTATAGTTACACTATACTGTAGGTCTTCATCTGTTTCCATGGTTACACCATAAATCTACATCTGTTTCCATGGTTGCACTAGGTCATCACCTATTACTATAGTTACCCTATCCTATAGGTCTGCATCTGTTTCCATGGTTACATTGGAAGTCTACATCCATTTCAGTGATTACACTATAGGTGAACACTTGTTTCCATGGTTACACTATATGTCTACATCTATTTCCATGGTAACATCAGGCTTCACACCCATTACAATGATTTACCTCTATTGGCTCTGAATTACCAGGTAAACAAGTAGAATGCAGCGACTTAGACTACATGTCCAAATGTTTGTGGACGCCCCTTCTAATGAATGCACTTAGCTACTTTAAGTTGCACCTATTGATGACACAGATGTGCAAATGCACACACACACACACACACACAAAACTTGTCGAGTCCCTGCAGAGAAGAAGTACTGCCAATAGAATAGGACTCTCTGGAGCAGATAATTAACATATAACCTAATGCCAGGCGTGGGCTAGAGGGGTATAATAAAGCCCCCCAGCATTGAGGAGCTGTGGAGCAGTGGAAGAACTGTGTTCTCTGGAATTATGGTGGTGGAGCTCCATCCAGTACTTTTGGGATGAGCTGGGGATGAGTTGGGAATGATGAGGTGGGCAATCATCCAACATCCTGACCTCACTAAGGCTCTTCCTCCAACGTCTAGTAAAAAGTCTTCTCCCTGGACAGTAGAGACAGTTACTCCAACAACAGCAGAATAAGCTTATGTTAATACCCCTGATTTGTCTATATAGTGTAGTTAGCTGGAATTAGCAATAACTGTTAAGTTGTTGCCATACATTTTGCTACCTTAGCATTAAGCTAACTGTTTTTTATGCATGCGTGAGAGGCAGATGGGCTCCAAATCCATAATATTGTGGTTCTTAAACCAAAAACACACCCTCGGCCATGCTCGCGTCTCTCGCTCTGCTCCGTCTGAACCCAGTCGCTCAAAGACTAAGAGCTGCTTGATGGCTCTCAAAACCCAAAAGCAGGAAAAGTTCTGTTTCTTCTTTTATCCTCTAATTGGCTCAGTGGAGGAAGCCATCTCGGAGATGGATCGAGGCGGATTTGATGACACTCTGAAAGAGGCCACAGAGAGCATTTCCATTACTGTGATCAAGAGCACAGCAGTGGGAGCTCCAGCGTTCTTCTAGAACTTTAACACAAAGAGAGAAGACTCTTCCTCCTCGCTCTGCCTTTTAATTGAGCTGACTTTTAAGTGAGGAAATCTCTAAATGCTTTTATCTTTCATCTAAAAGAGAAGAAAAAAGAAAAGGAACTAGTAATTGTCATGAACTACCACTGTCAGACATCCAGCCCAGGCCTACTGGAGACGCAGACGGTCACATGTCATATACAACTGAATGGTCCAATAAAATGCAAAGCTGCACATGATTATAATAAAGAGACATGGTAAAGAGATGAGTGTCTGAGTCTCAATGCTTTATGTTTTATGTTATCAAATAACCTTTAGAGCTTTTATGTTTGTGTTTATTTACAGCAGTGGTAACATTTTAGCCCTTTGAAGTGTGAACCAAAATATTTGCTGCTAAAGTGTTTAATTGATCTTATGGCCAATTATTTCTTTAAAAATAAATGATTATTATGATTAATATGATTTCTGTATCATTTTTTAATACATCTAGACTGATAGGAGCTGTTTTAAACATATAAAAAGTAAAACATATAAAAATTTAACCCCTAATATTCATTATATGCTCTATACTTGACCTTTAAGTAATTAAAAGTCATTTTAAAAGGAGAAATGTTTTGCATTTTTATTTTTGTGATGCATGCAGGACACACATAATCCACCAGGGGGCTGATTTTATGACTATTTTATATAATATATAATACATTTTTTTTTTATTATTTACTATAAATGTAGTATAATTAATATAATTTATAATGTAGTGTTATAATTTAAGATATAGTATTATATATCTATTTTTTTGTTATTTTTTATTTGTCATGCCTGCCCCTGTTGTCATGTCTGCCTTTGTTTGGTTTTGCCATGTTCTGCCAAGCACATGGCTCTGTTTGTGTCTTGTCTGCCCCAGCCACGCCTGTCCATTAGTGTTTCCACCAGTGTCTCCTTTGTAGCCACGCCCCTTTGTTAGTCCCAGGTGTTCCTCGTGAGTCCCTTGTTAGTGTCTGTATAAGTACCCCTTTGTCTTGTGAGTGTTGTGCATGTTTATGGGATTCTTGTGTTGTTTATTAGGTAAGCTTTGTTCTTGTTGTGTTTTAGTTTCATGTATTAAAAGATCCTGTGAGTATGTCCGCCCCTGTCTCGTGACAAACCGTGATTTATTATTTATTTATAGATTATATTTATATCATAGTTATATTTTTTGTAAATAACATATCATCATGATATGTTGTATGATGATGATGTATTATTGTTTTATTTATTAATAAATAATAAAGAGTCGTTATTTATCTTGCTGGTGTTGCAGTGGTCTCAAAAACTCATACAAATAAAATATAATATTTGGGGGCTCTAAGTGTTGGCCATGTCATCGGGCAGGCGTGGGTTAGGTCCGGCGTGATGCAGATGAGCATAACTGGCCTCACATTTCCCTCACATTTCACCTCCAACTTCTGATGTCAACACAGTGCTTCCAAAAAAACGCTGACGGGGACCGACTACAGCCAGTAGTGTGGGACACTCCTCACAGACTACAGGTGATGCCCCACTCAAAGCCTCATCCACCATCATCAAAACACTGCTATTTCCGTAGGAGGAACCTCTTATAGTGCTTTGGAAACCTTCAAGGAACCTTGTACTTCTAAAAACCCTGTCTTGAAGGTTCCTCAAAGCACTATAAGCGGTTCCTCCACAGTTTCAAACTGAAGAACCTCCAAAAGTTCATCAAAGATCTTATACTTTTAACAGTGCACACAGGCGCCACCCCCTGCCTTGGCTATGCATGAGGGGGAAACATCGGATAATGTCCAGACCCGATTCTCTGGACAATTTCCAGACGTCATGTGTGAAAACAGCTTATGTCCTCCTGAAGGCACAAAGAAACTTCACCCTCATCTCTTTCAGTGATGCCCCCCTGATATAATACGACTTCTGTAAGGAATTACAAAACTACTGTAATGTGACACTTTAGGTTTTCTGCTAATAATGCTGCTGCTGCCGCCGCTGTGCTGCCCTACTTTGATTCTGTTGTTCGTGGCGTTCAACTTTCTGCCCTGTTTCTGTAGAAGCTATTGAGACTGGCTGTAATTCTGCAGTAAACACTGTGTAAGCATCACCCTCGTTTAACCATAAAACGGCACAGCAGTGTTTTACAGCTAAATTCAACACATGGATTTCCAGTACGAGTACACAGCCTCTTGAATGACCCGGTTTATAAATGACTGTAATTAGACTGAGCTCTGTGAAAGAAAAGCTAATGTGGGTACATTTAATTAGGTCAATGATCATGCCAGAATTCGGAGAAGGCATGAGTCAGTGTTCAGTGTAGTCTAGCCTGCAGCGGTAAGTGTACTGTAATTATCTGACCCCATCTCAGTTACCAGGAGTAGCTTAGTTAGTACATACCAGTGCAATTAAACACACAACCAGCTGCTCATCAATCTGACTAGACTAATTAATACAACTCAGTTCTATCATTACTCATAATGGGATACATTTACTGCCTAAAACATTTACGGCCTAAAAGCCTGGTTAAAATACACTAAATGTCCAAATGTTTGTGGACACCCCCTCTAATGAATGCATTTGTGACTTTAATATGCACTCAAATGCACACTCATATAGTTTGTCTAGTCCTTGTAGAGAAGAAGAAGTACTGCCAATAGAATAGGACTCTCTGGAGCAGATCAACATCATGACCCTATTGGCTCCATGCTGCCTAATGCCAGGCGTGGGCTAGAGGGGTATAATAAAGCCCCCCAGCATTGAGGAGCTGTGGAGCAGTGGAGGAACTGTGTTCTCTGGAATGATGGATGGTGGAGCTCCACCCACTATCCTGACCCCACTAACACTCCTGGTCGCTGAATGCAATCCAATTCTCACAGCAATGCTCCTCCAAAATCTGGTAGAAAGTCTTCTTCTCTAGACAGTAGAGACAGTTACTCCAACAACAGCAGGATCAACACCTTTTAGAAGGAGAAACAATGAACGAGCAGGTGTCCCAATACTTTTGCCGACATTGTGTAGCTGTTTGTGTGTGCATTTACAGATCTGTGGCAGCAATAGGTTGAATGTGTTAAATGAGCTGAATGTGTTCATTAGAAGGAGTGTCCACAAACATTTGGACATGTGTAGTGTATACTGAAAAAACGGCTTAACTCTGAGGATCTCTTGTATCCTTTAGCCTACATCCAGTCACAGCATCTCTGCAGTCTCTTCCCAGAACCAGCTGAGGCAGGTCTGGATAAGAGCAGCATCAGCGCCACCTTCAGGCCATATGTTTTGAACAAATTATGATGTTTATATATGCTTTTGACTCTTGTTTGGTTGTGCCATTGGTCCACATCACTCAGTGTCTGTGATGTACTGGAAGCTCAGATGCTCTATGTGATAATTTCTTTGACATCCATAATGGCTGCCTGCCAGAACAAGTAAATCACTGTCACTATCTCTCTCTCTCTCTCTCTCTCTCTCTCTCTCTCTCTCGCTCTCTCTCTCTCTGTGTATCAGTGGTTTCCTCTCTCTGTAGATGTGACCTTTCCCAGTCTGTGTAAGTTCAGCTGGCTGGTTGTTAATGCTGCTCAGCGGCAGTGTGTGAGTTTAAGTGGTAATCTAATGCTCTGAACAAATGTAAGCCTGGCCTCCCTCCATAAACACCAGCTGCACCAGTTCACCCCCAACCATCCAGCAACCTGCTATGGCCACAGTTAAAGTCATAGCTTGGCCAAAAACCTCATTTACCCCAAATGTGTGTGATGAAATGTACTTGTTTAGTTTAACGGGGCTAATAGAGGCTAATGCTTACACATATCTCCTATTCTAGTGTATAGGAGTGTTTATTGTGGTGTTTATGGACTAATATCTCCTATTCTAGTGTATAGGATTGTTTATTGTGGTGTTTATGGACTAATATCTCCTATTCTAGTGTATAGGAGTGTTTATTGAGGTGTGTATGGGCTAATATCTCCTATTCTAGTGTATAGGAGTGTTTACTGAGGTGTTTATGGGCTAATATCTCCTATTCTAGTGTATAGAAGTGTTTATTGAGGTGTTTATGGGCTAATATCTCATATTCTATTGTATAGGAGTGTTTATTGAAGTGCTTATGGACTAATATCTCCTATTCTAGTGTATAGGAGTGTCAATTGTGGTGTTTATATCTCAGATATTTCTCCTATTCTAGTGTATAGAAGTATTTATTGAGGGGTGTATGGGCTAATATCTCCTATTCTAGTGTATAAAAGTGTTTATTGAGGTGATTATGGGCTAATATTTCATATTCTAGTGTTTAGGAGTGTTTATTGAGGTGTCTATGGGCTAATATCTCCTATTCTAGTGTATAGGAGTGTTTATTGAGATGTTTATGGACTAATATCTTCTATTCTAGTGTATAGGAGTGTTTATTGAGGTGTGTATGGGCTAATATCTCCTATTCTAGTGTATAGGAGTGTTTATTGAGGTGTTTATGGACTAATATCTTCTATTCTAGTATATAGGAGTGTTTATTGAGGTGTTTATGGACTGATATCTCCTATTCTAGTGTATAGGAGTGTTTATTGAGGTGTGTATGGGCTAATATCACCTATTCTAGTGTATAGGAGTGTTTATTGAGGTGTTTATGGACTAATATCTACTATTCTAGTGTATAGGAGTGTTTATTCTATTCTATTCTAGTTCATATGAGTGTTTATAGTTGTCCTATATTGATATGTATAAAAGCAGACAGTAAACAGAATTAGATTTTTTTTCACCAAACCATTACTTTAAAACCATGCAGGCAGATGTTCTTAAACCCAGACACACTGAACTGCTTCATCACACTGGGGGGTTGCGGGATATCTCAGAGCTCAGTGACGCAGGCCACCTTGTAAACTGGTCAGGGAGAGAGTGTGTGAGTGTTTTTTCAAAGATGACACAGCAGACAGATAATTCAGTAGAGGCAAACAGGCTGATCACACACCACACACTCACTGATACCAGCCTTCCTCAGCAGAGGTAAAGGAGGAGACACACACTTCTGCTGCCACTCCATCTGTCAATCTGCCAACAGCCAGAATACAACTCTCTATGGAAATATACACTGAGTGAAAAGAAGGAGTTTTGGAAATGGGATATCTTTTTTTACATGCAGTCTTTACATCCAGAGATATGCTCTACGGACCTCTGAGTTATAGTCAGTTATATCACACTGGTTTTAGCACATATTGAAAAAAAGGAGTGACTGCATTTTGGCCTTTGCTTCCATACACCTGCAGATTCAACTCCTTCCCTAACACCATGGTCTTTGGCCACGCCCAAATGCTGAAAATCACTTCAGCTAGCCAATCATTAACAGTATCTGTCACCTCCTCTTCTTAATCTATCAATCCCGTCACACCCTTGCTGGTATTTATAGCCCCATCATCCTCTTGCAGCGCCATCTGCAGGATCCTGACTAAAATCTCATATTCTAGTGTATAGGAGTGTTTATTGAGGTGTTTATGGACTAATATCTCCTATTCTAGAGTATAGGAGTGTTTATTGAGGTGTTTATGGGCTAATATCTTCTATTCTAGTGTATAGGAGTGTTTATTGAGGTGTTTATGGGCTAATATCTTCTATTCTAGTGTATAGGAGTGTTTATTGAGGTGTTTATGGGCTAATATCTCCTATTCTAGTGTATAGGAGTGTTTATTGAGGTGTTTATGGGCTCATATCTCCTATTCTAGTGTATAGGAGTGTTTATTGAGGTGTTTCTGGACTAATATCTGATATTAAATCTGATAGTGTTTATGGACTTGTTTCTCCTATTCTAGTGTATATGAGTGTTTATTGATGTGTTTATGAATCAGTTAATCCCATCACACCCTCACAGGTATTTATAGCCCCATCATCCTTGTGCAGCATCATCTGCAGGATCCTGAAGGTACTACCACCTTATAAATGCAAGGTGACTAATTTGCATAGACCATTCCAGTGACTTCAATACAAAAAACACACACAGTAAGTGACTCTAATTAAGGCTTAGCTATTGGGCCACTCTCAGTTTACGGAATCTGTCCAATTATCAGCCTCTTATTAAATCAGTTTGTTCTCCTGACAACACAGTATGAACGTCTTTCCATTTTTTCCGGATCACACCAGCCTTTTGTGTGGTTGTTTGTATCTCGTGCTAAAAGCAGGTCATTTGTGTGGTGCTGAATGTCTGTAATTGTTTAGGACTTCGCTCTTCCTGTCTGCTTTAAAGTAGTGTGAAGCTGCAATACGGCGGGTCTGCTCAGCCGGCTTAATGAGAAGTGTTAAAAGGAAACAACCGTACTGGCTGTGTTGGCTCGCAAAATGTGTTTTTCTTCACCACACACTTTTCTTCAGGACTGGTGTGATGAAGACTCGCGTCCTGATCCTCGTTTTCCCAACAGCAGGCCTCATTAAATCTGTTCTGCAACACAATGCTTTAGGTTTCAGCCAAACACAAAGTTTGGAGCAGAACAAAACACAAAAAGCCTGTGAAGGAAATTCATCCGGGGAAAGAATTAGCTCATTGTATCACTACCTGTCTATAGTTCTATCCTACAGAACATAACCTCACTAAGCTACACGAGCATCCACAAACAACCTCAGTAAACATTCAACTACACTAGAATAGGAGATATTAGTCAATAAACACCCTCTATAAACACTCCTATACACTTGAATAGGAGATATTAGTCCATAAACACCTCAATAAACACTCCTATACACTAGAATAGGAGATATTAGTTCATAAACACCCTCTATAAACACTCCTATACACTAGAATAGGAGATATTAGTCCATAAACACCCTCTATAAACACTCCTATACACTAGAATAGGAGATATTAGTCCATAAACACCCTCTATAAACACTCCTATACACTAGAATAGGAGATATTAGTCCATAAACGCCTCAATAAACACTCCTATACACTAGAATAGGAGATATTAGTCCATAAACGCCTCAATAAACACTCCTATACACGAGAATAGGAGATATTAGTCTATAAACGCCTCAATAAACACTCCTATACACTAGAATAGGAGATATTAGTCCATAAACACCTCTATAAACACTCCTATACACTAGAATAGGAGATATTAGTCTATAAACGCCTCAATAAACACTCCTATACACTAGAATAGGAGATATTAGTCTATAAACGCCTCAATAAACACGCCTATACACTAGAATAGGAGATATTAGTCAATAAACACCCTCTATAAACACTCCTATACACTAGAATAGGAGATATTAGTCCATAAACACCTCAATAAACTCTCCTATACACTAGAATAGGAGATATTAGTCCATAAACACCTCAATAAACACTCCTATACACTAGAATAGGAGATATTAGTCCATAAACAACCCAATAAAAACGTTCAGCATAGCAAATGTTATCGTTTGAGTTTGATGGACTGGTCTTCAAGCAGGTCATACTGGTTGATCATTTTGGTAAAGCTAGTTGACCAGATTGGTCTAGACGGTCAGACTGGTCATGCTTGTAAACCAGCATGGCCATGATGGTCATGCTGGTCAGCCAACTTGGTCAAGCCTGTGCTGGTCAAGAGCTAAACTGCTTAGCCTTAACCAGTTTTGCCAGCTTGATCTGTCCAGTTCATAAACAACCTCAAGATGATGATGTTTCTATGTAAAAGATGTTGAGTGAAATGATAATCGACTGGACAGGAGAAACGTTGCTGTTTCTGAGGTGAATGCTGCTGGTCGCAGGTTTCTAATAAGCCACTCCTCGTTCCAGCTTCATTAAGGCCCTGAGTCTGAGTGTTCTCCTCCTCCGCTCTGTGGCTCAACTCATTTCCTGTCTACGCATCTCACTCAGTGTAATTAATTCTTTAAATAAGTCTGACAGCATCACAGACTTTGCTCTTCTCTTACATCACCATGTGTGTGTTAACTATTAATAAGAGCTTTTTTTCTCAAGCCAAAGAAGTGGGCGGTGAGTTGAGTTGAGTCGAGCGATTGTGTCTGAGCGTGGGAAGTTGGTAGGAGCATTTGGATGTGATGGTAAACTGAAATTAGCAGGGTCCTGTTGCAATTCGCTGCAGACCAGAGGGGCAAATCTCACGGTAATTCAATTTGATTAGGATTCTGTAGGCTGGAGTCACACCGAAAAGGTTCACTTCAGCTGCTTTCAACTTCTGTTTTCAACTGCACAATATAAACCATCCTACAACACCTCACCTAAAGCAAGCTAGAGCCAATCAAAACACAGGGATACACAGGTAGGGATCATGCTCATGTTTTACCAGTTCAGTTCGACCGTTAATTTTTGTCATTGTGTCACAGACAAGAACATAAACTTTACTTTCAGTGTAGACTTCTGAAGTTTCATGTCTTGCTCATGTTAGGAGATCTGGGTGTGAGCTGGATTTTTCTATAGTGATGTTTGAAAAATGCAGCTCTCACCAACACCCTTTTTTATACATACTCGCCCCATCTATCAGGGATGGGCTGATTGGTCATGGATGATCAGTTATTGTTCTCAAGCCATGTTGCAAACGTAACTCGGTCATGCAGATTTCTGAGAGTCGCTCAGGTGCTTGTTCAGTCTCTCGTCACTTTAAGACTTGACCACTGCAGCTCTCTTCTGGCTGGTTTCCCTCTGCCCACCATCAGACCCCTACAGCTTATACAGAACACAGCGGCACGGGTCGGGTCGTCTTCAACGTTCCTAAGTTCAGCCATGTTCAGCTCCTCCTCCTCTGCTGCGTTCTCTCTTCACTGGCTTCCTGTAGCTGCTGCCCTCATCAGATTCAGACCCCTGACTCTGGTCTACAAAGCCAAGACTGCACCAGCCAGCCCCTCCGTACTTGATGGCGATGGTCAAAACCCTGATCTGCAACGAGAGCCCTTCCAGCTTCAAGTACGGCTCGGCTCGACCCGCCATCCTTTAAGATCCACGGAAGACGAGCGTCCAGACTTTTTACTGTCCTGCACCGAAGTGGTGGAACGAACTTCCCCTGGGTGTCCGAACAGCAGAGTCCAACACTCACTGTCCTCAAACCCAGACTGAAGACCCTCCTCTTCTGAGAGTACTTGGGCGAATAGCAGAGTGGTCTCCTTACTGACTTGTGTTTAGTAGAGTCTAAGATTAGAGGATCTTTGAATTTTTTGCCTATTTAAACTAGCTGAGGTTTTTCTTGGGTATCTATCTACAGTACATACATGGCAGGTGGCGTGTATATTACCAGAAAAGCACACCCTTAAGAAACAAGGTTCTACAAGCCTTCTTCAGTAAAGTCAATGGTTCTAAAACCATTGCCAGGTGAAGCAGAAGAATAGCATTGATGATCTGGTTCAAATGGCACCTGTCACGGGGTGGATATATTAGATAGCAAGAGGCTCTGGAGACATGAGTACAATAAAGCATAAATTTAATCTTGACAAATGATTCATAATGAGAGGTAACAATGTTAGCTAGGTAAAATCTTAGCGTATAGGCTCCATTGTCAGCCCAGGTCTTGTAACATCAGGACTCTTACAGATCCCCCCCCCCCGCCCCCAGGTAGCCAACAAGAACAAACTGAAGGCTGGTAACGCCTTGAGTACTGGGTATCTCACACTTCTTGTTTTTTACAAAAATGTCCATCTCACACTGAACGACTAGGGATCATCCCCTACACAACTTCAACCGCTGCTGGACCCAACCCAACACGTCCTAAAAGATTCACAGATCAGGTAGGTGAAAAAGGCCCTTGGGTGAGGTTGTGGGTGGAAAGGCATCGTCAGCATGGCCTACGTACGTATGTTGGCTTCCTATCCAATTTTTCATTCCACCTTAAATTGTGCTGCATAATCGGACATCGTACTAGCACCAGAATGTAGCTGCCTGCCGTCACTTTCTGTGCTCGACTTTCATTGGCTGTTGAAATGACTAATTCAGATTGAGCTGCTGACAAGTATACACTACTAGATAACTCTCAGCCGTGTCAAATCAAAAAATCTAAAATGTTCGATCTGGGTCAGAACATCTCCAAAACATCAGGCAGGTCTTGTAGGGAGTTCCCAATATGCAGTTGTCCATGCAACCGGCCACAGGGCTATGGGCGCCCCAAGGATCACTGATGCTCGGGCCTTAAAGGATCTGCTGCTAACATTAGTCTTGGGGCCAGGTACTACAGGACCCCTTCAGAGGTCTTGTGGAGTCCATACCTCAGAAGGCCAGAGCTGTTTTGGTGGCTTACACAATTTTAGGAAGGTGGTTTTATGGAATGGCTATGAATTCTTCTCTATGATGGCAGAACTTTTGTATGTAAATAAAAGCTCTAGTGAAAGTCCAATCAGGAGACTCCAATGCAGCATCATCAATCTTCAGCCAATCAGCAGCCGCCACCTGTGTTAAAAAGTCCTCTAACTAAATTTTTTTTCGCTGCTTTCAGAAGCGACGTCATGTCTCCCCCTCCTTCCTCCCCACCGCCACCAGTTTGGTCCCGATGGACACCCAGGAGTAGTTCGGCAGGATCTGCGAGAGTCCCGATGGCGCAAGACCTGGGCTGATGGCATGGTCTACGATTTACTGCCTCATATCTTGCGGAGTCTTCTGGTAGAACTAATATAAGAATCATCCACCTATAAATATGAAGTTGGATGGAAATAATATTTCGAACCTGATCTGATTCTATAATAATAAAATAAAACATTTAAATTCAAACATTTAATTGAAAGCACTAGATATTAAATATTACTTTCATTTGCATATTTCTAATTTATTCTAAAATCAGGTTGAATCGCCCTCTTTTTGTGATGCACTGATGCATTTCTTACCCCCCTCCTGCAGACAATTTGCTGAGTCTCCTGCAGGGTTGCCAGGTTTGCTCACAGCGGAGGTTAATGGGCAGCCGCTAGGCTGAGATTAACACTCCGGTTTGGGGTTTGGACAGAAATCCAGGATTCTCCATAAGCCTCTTCACAAGACGCTCTGAGTCTTCACTCCAACACAGTCAGCCGCACAGATTCAGACTCTGCCCGAGAGCTCTTCAGACTCAGTGATTCGTTTACACAAGCTTTCAGGAAGATGGTACTGGTCCTGAAGGAGCCAGCCAAGACCACACACACACACGCCAAACATGCCAACACACACACTCCATCATGGATCTCTGAAACAAGACCAGAAACTAGACTAGACTAAATGTCTAGAAAATGATCATCATAACTACAAACTTCCAAAGATTATTGATTGGTGGTTCGTATCTTCAAACTCTCCACTTCTGTGGACCGATCTTTTAATTTTATGGCTCTTAAAATATGGTACATCCTTCCCCAATCTGTCTAACTCAAAACCTTTACCATCCACCTTTTACTGCATGCCTAAATCCACACACACTCTCCTCAAACCATGTTCAGTAAGCTCTAATAGCACCATGCTAATTGGTGTACATTAACTTCCAGTACTTGTTAGCTACATTAGCCTTGCAGCTTTGATGTAAAACCTAAGAAGCATTTGCAGTAAGGTGGGGAGGGGGGGGGGGGGGGGGTGTAATCATTACAGACAGCCAGTCAAAAGCAGGGAGGCCTTCTGGCACCCTCCGCACCTCCAGCTGGGGTCATAAGGGCAGGAGAAGGGCTACATCCACTCCCAGCCTCTCTCCAAAGCTCTCGCACCACTCGCCACTTCCTGTGTTTCCAGTGCTCATCTCGTCAGCAGATGATTTCGAGAGCAATTAAGGAACGTTAAATCTTCCACACGTTTTTTAATCCACACAATCCAAAAATAGCTGAACTCCTGACTCTGAGCTACTTACAGACTCTTTTGTGTTTGTTTGTATCCTCAGGATGCTCGGACACAACACAGGCTCTATCCAGCGGCGCGCAAAAGCGGGGTTTATGTCTGCACGACTGAGATAGGCAAAACAGTCAGCCTCTGAATTATTAATAGGCAAACATCGCCATTAATGAATAAATGATGAAGTCTTTTAAGAATTGTGCTTTAAGACGGTGGTGCTGAACATTGAGGCCTAAAGAGTGAAACAACAACACCACCAGATGCTCAGAGCAGAAGAAGACCATGAAGAATTACCTGCGCCACATAGACAACGTTCAGATTACTCTGCAGTACTGAGTTACTTTACAGAAAGTAGAGTGTCCCATGACACCCCATTAATTCCTTCTGAACATTTTATAACATGTAATGTTCACCCCCCCCCACACACACACACACATTTATTACTAATGTGTAACATTAGTTCAAATGTAAGTAATATAAGGGCCAACCAACTTATATAAAAATATATGTTGATTGGAAATTATATTTCGAACCTGCTCTGGGAAAAGTCTGATACGTGTTTGATTGCATACAGTTTAATCAGTCATAAACAATTCAGATCTGATTAAATAACATAACATTTAAATTTAAATATTAGATATTAAATATTCATTTAATTCGGATATTTCTAATTTATTCTTAAAACATTGGTTAAATCGTCCCCTGAAACAACATACAATCAGACACCCTATTAAAACCTTTTGAACACACACACACATTTATCACTCCTTCAAATGTGTAGAATCAGACTCAGGAGCAGAACATCAGCTGCAGATGTTCAGATCATGGTTGGAGAGGATTATTCTGGAGGAGTCTGGAGTCTTATTTAAACCTCAGACGTTTAGTCTGGTCTGATCTTGATGGTTGAAGCTGGTGGTGAAGAAGATCACCATCATGGCCAGATCCAGAGAGCTCTCTGAGGCCTTCAGAAAGAAGGGTGGAGATGCAGAGTGAGAGTCTGGGAAGGGGTTTAAGAAGATCTCCTCGCAGGGTTAGCCTAAGAGCAGAACCTCAAGATGAGTAAAGAAGTCTCTAACAGTCCTAAAATGTCATCACAGGGTCTACAGGGGCACTGTCAAAAATTAATGGTGCTACAAAAGAGAAATGCCATAGAAGAACCACCTTTGGGTCCACAAATAGCCCTTTTTGTAAGACAGATCTGACAGTTTTTGGGTCTTTAAAAGGTTTTTCACACTCATATAGCTCTACGACAAAAAGCAGCTCCTCTATGGCATCGCTCAAAGTACAGCATCTACCAAATCCAAATCTAATCAAATCATGTTTGCTGTTACATGTAAAGGTGAGTGAAAACCCGACCCTCACATTCATACAAAACAAAAATATATATTCACAACATAGAAATACTGAATATTTACACATGAACCTATACTATACATGCTCTATATTTACAGTACTACACTGGTTTAAGCAGTTTAATGCACAGGTTTAATATCATCTGAATGTTTACACTCAGGATGGGTGCAGTTCAGGTGTAGTGTGGGTGGGTGGGGGTCTGAGCATAGGGTCTCCAGTAGTAAGTGCAGGGTGCAGAGTGTGTGTGTGTGTATGGGGAGAAGGTTTGATGGTACAGGTGAGGTCCACAGTCCACAAGCTATTGTTCGTTCAGCAGCCGAACGGCTTGAGGATGAAAGCTGTCTCTGACCCGACTGGTTCTGGTCTTCAAGCTTCTGTACCTCCTGCCGCTGGACCACTGTGAGAACAGGCCGTGGCTTGGGTGGGTGGAGGCCTTGATAGTCCTCCTTGACTTCCTCAGACAGCGGCTGGTGTATATACCAAGGTCCGAGGTCATCCAGCTTGGTGGTGAGACTGGAGGGGATAAAAGTGCTAGTGGAGTTGTGGTCCTGGTGTCCAGGTGAGTCAGTATTGTGAGGAACAGATGTGTGATGGCATCATCTGTAGAGTGGTTCTGGCAGTATGCAAATTGTAGTGGGTCCATGAATTTTGACTCTTATCAAAGCACTTCATCACAACTGATGTGAGGGTTACTGGGCAGGCTTAGTAACAGGGAAGATGAAGGACTTTGGAGCGATGCCCAGCATTAGGGAGGTACTACAGATCTCTTATTCACAATGTTCAACTGTTGTTAAATACGCACAGCTTAAAAGAATAGTCCATAAACCTAGAATTGTCTCATATTCTAGTGTATAGGAGTGTTTATTGAGGTGTTTATGGACTAATATCTCCTATTCTAGTGTATAGGAGTGTTTATTGAGGGGTGTATGGACTAATATCTCCTATTCTAGTGTATAGGAGTGTTTATTGAGGTGTTTATGGACTAATATCTCTTATTTTAGTGTATAGGAGTGTTTATTGAGGTGTTTATGGATCGATATCTCTTATTCTAATGCATAGGAGTGTTTATCGAGGTGTTTATGGGCTAATATCTCCTATTCTAGTGTATAGGAGTGTTTATTGAGGTGTTTATGGACTAATATCTCCGATTGTAGTGCATAGGAGTGTTTATTGAGGTGTTTATGGACTAATATCTCCTATTCTAGTGTAAAGGAGTGTTTATGGAGGTGTTTATGGATTGATATCTCTTATTCTAATGCATAGGAGTGTTTATTGAGGTGTTTATGGGCTAATATTTCATATTATAGTGTATAGGAGTGTTTATTGAGGGTATGTATGGGCTAATATCTCCTATTCTAGTGTATAGGAGTGTTTATTGAGGTGTGTATGGACTAATATATCATATTCTAGTGTATAGGAGTGTTTATTGAGGTGTTTATGGACTAATATCTCCTATTCTAGTGTATAGGAGTGTTTATTGAGGGTGTGTATGGACTAATATCTCCTATTCTAGTGTATAGGAGTGTTTATATAGGGTGTTTATGGATTGATATCTCTTATTCTAGTGTATAGGAGTGTTTATTGAGGTGTTTATGGACTAATATATCCTATTCTAGTGTATAGGAGTGTTTATTGGGGTGTTTATGGACTAATATCTCCTATTCTAGTGTATAGGAGTGTTTATTGAGGGTGTGTATGGACTAATATCTCATATTCTAGTGTATAGGAGTGTTTATTGAGGTGTTTATGGGCTAAGATCTCCTATTCTAGTGTATATGAGTGTTTATTTTTTTATTTTTTTTGCAGAATAATAGCTCATTTTCTATGGTGTTGGAGCTTTTATGCACTAATATTCTAGTTTAAAAGGTTCAGCAGGTCATTCTAAACCTCATGCTGAATAAAAATATATATATTTTTGGATACACTAAAATCCTCTCTAAAAGGCAGCACATTTGGATTCCAGTTCACTCTAACCCTATTAATGAGAAAATAACAGTGGGCTAAATAGTGTGAGGCTGCCATTGTCAGAGTCCATTAGCAGCTCAGAAGTAATCACTGATATTTCACTAATATCACAATTCACTTATCCACGATTAGGCAGGGACTGAAGCATTCATCTAAATGGAAGAGCCTGCGAGTCATTTTGCTGTTGGGGCTCGCAAGTATAATGTGCTAATGTTCTGGATTTGGCCAGCTCAGCATATGAGTCTGCTATAGATCTTTGAATAGAGCATAAAAAATGAATCAGGAGAGAACGAGGAGATTTGTTTGGATTCTCAGCGGAATCTAATTAAACTCTTCTCCAAGCCTGAGGTATTTCAAAAGATTTTTTTTTTTTTTGTGAAATGTTTATGGGAACACTCCTTCATCACTCCTTCATCACTCCTTCTAAGCCCCTCAGAAACTCTGCAAAAATACCACATTTGCTTTTAATATCAGAAACCAAACGAAGAGATGGAGATTAGATCGTTATGCAACTCGCCATTGGAGCTGTTATGTTTTTATCCAGCCCAGAGAGATGCACTAATTGAATATCTGGACTCTCTGAAGGTAATAACCCCATGCTGATATTATCACTAACCCTTAGTTTTCACACCATGGTCAGGCTAAAAGACACTAAACGCTCCCCCAGATATTAGAAAAGGATGCTCTGTTGTGGCTTGAATGTGAGTTTGTGTGTTTTTATGGCTTTATTGTAGATGAAGCTGCTGCTGCAGCTGCTGGTAATAAGGCCAGAGGGATTGCTCAATCCGAGTTGTTAAAGGGCCACAGCAAACTGGTGTTAAACAATAGGATTTTAAAAAGTGAGGGAGGCGATGAGAAAGAGAGGACTGTATGTGCAATGTGCTGAAGGGAACCCCCCCTCCTCAACCCGGGCCTTCTCGGCCTTCAGAGGATGCTTAATGATTTCAGTAAATTAAAAACATGCTGTCCAAATGTTTGTGGACACCCCTTCTATTAAATGCATTCAGCTACCTTAAGCTGCACCCATTGCTGACACATGAGACAGCATGTGTAGTCCCCCTATCGGCACCATGCTGCCTAATGCCAGGCATGGGCTAGTAGAGGGGTATAATAAAGCCCCCCAGCAGCATTGAAGAACTGTGTTCTCTTTAATGATGGTGGTGGTGCTCCATCCAGAGGTGGGGTGGTGATCATCATCCAACATCCTGACCTCACTAACACTCTTGTTGTAGAATGCAATCAAATCCTCACAGCAATGCTTCATCAAAATCTAGTAGAAGTCTTCTTCCCTGGACAGTAGAGACAGTTACTCCAACAGAAGCAGGATTCTTGATGTCCCTATACTTTTGTCCATATAAAGCACAGCCAGGCTAAACTGCTGTAGGCTGAATGGGTGGGGCTAAACAGCTGTAGCCTCTGCTTTTCTGGCTGTAGGGTAAATTGAGCTCCGCCCAGCTCGGGCCTTTAAACCTAGGCCCCGCCCCACAGGGTTATGTTATCCATGACGAGGAGTCCTAGAGGGCAGTGGCATCACAAGGGACTGCACTCTTGATCCCATTTTAAGGTCAATATGGTGCAATATGTAAAGCAGGGTGATACCCAGCTGTCTCTTGGGATTCACTCTAGGTAGCACTCTCTCTCTAGCTGGATAATGCATTCATTATAAATTAATTAATAATCATCCAGCGCTGACCTTCATCCACAGCCTCCATCCTGCTCCAGGATGTGGAACTGTCCCTAGTGGGAGTTCTTTGTGCTATTCTGTGTGTTCAGGAGTATCTCCAGCACACAGGTGCTCTGAGGTTCAGTAATCACACAGCCGATGTGTTTTAATACCCTCCGACTGTGCCGATGGGTGGACCATGGCTTTGGTGTTGGGGCACTTTCACTGGAGTTGTGTGTCTAAGACTCGTGGGCTCAAAGGGCCTAACTGGACAGAGATCAAATACGGAAAGAATAAAGCCCATCTGTCCAAGAAAAAGCCGGAAACGGAGGAGTGGGGGAGCAGCGAGCGCCCAAAATGCTCACAGCAGAAAGACCTGCTGCATCTAATGATTAGGATTACTGTGTCCAGTGAAGGAAGCTTAAAAGTGTCTCCTCTCTTTTTTCCCTTTGTCTTTTTCTTTTAAACAGGCCCTTGACATTTTGTCCTCCACACAAAAGTAAAGAAAGAAAACAAAACCTTTCATTTCAGTCCACAAGTGCCAGCCCACAGCGCTCTGTGGGGAGCTGATTCAAGCTTCCACTCGAGCTCACATTCATCAGCCTATCATGTTGTTCACATCCTGTAAACATCATAACTACTTCTAATCTACACCAATCAGCCTAAACATTGAACTGCTCCACCTCCTGCCACCAAAACAGCTCTGACTCTTTGGAGCATGGACACTGTAAGACCTCTAAAGATGTCCTGTGGTATATGGACAAAAGTATAGGGACATCAAGAATACTAAAAAAAGAGCTTATCCCGCTTTTGTCGGGGTAACAGTCCAGGGAAGAAGTTTTTTTATTATGTAAGTGAGGTCTGGATGTCATCCCCAACTCTTCAACTCATCCCAAACAAATATACTGGATGGAGCTCCTCCTCCATCATTCCAGAGAACACAGCTCCTCCACTGCTCCACAGCTCAATGCTGGGGGGCTAATTATACCCCTCTACTAGCCCACACCTAGCATTATTAGGCAGCATGGTGCTGACAGGGTCATGGTGTTCATCTGCTCTTGCAGAGAGCAATGGGTGCAACCTTAAGTAGCTAAATGTGCTTATTAGAAGGGGTGCCCACAAACGTTTGGACATGTAGTGTATCTGGCACCAAGACTAATTTTAGCATCTTAGATCCTTAAGTCCTGTAAGTTGTGAGGTGGGACCTCATCCTTGGAGCACTTTTGTAGGTACTGACCACCCCACAAGACCTGATGCCTGATGTTCTGGAGATGTTCTGACCAAGTCATTGTCTAGAACATCACAGTTTGGTTCTGGTCAGAGTGTCTCAGATTCTTCCATTTTTCTTCCATTCCATTTTTCCTGCTTCATCACCTTCATCACCTTCAAGAACTGACTGTTTCTTCACTCACTGCCTGATATGTAGACCCACTCCAGCACATGAAGATAATCAAAGTTATCGTATTAAGCTTTAAGTACTCCTAAAAGTTCTAAAAGAATTGTATAGTTTAATAAAAGAAAACTCTCAGATCACTACTTAAGGAAGACACCCTGTGGAGCATCGAGTTCAGTGTTGAGGATAAACACACCCAAGCTGCTGCTTTATCACCTCTACACCATTTTTAACTTATAAGTAACAATAAAGAATAAATATTAGTTGAAAATCCACAGAAAGCAAGGCGTCCCCAAATGCACCGAGCACCTTTACAAATGCTCTATCTATTGCTGGCAGTTTCTTGAGTTGTTGCTCTAATTATGCTGCTGTTTTCCTCCATGCTGCTGTCTCTGTAGTCTCAGCACTGAACGTGTGGCCAAAGGCTCCAGAGTAAACACACAAGGCCTTAAGGCATCTGTGTTCTGTAGCAGGACAGGATTTATAGGCAATTACATTTAATGTTAGTATCATTATTTTAAAACTGCATTCGGCTTTAAGTAAGGACAGTCCACCCAGGACACATTTTAGCTGTAACAGACCAGCTGGGCTGGTCAGCATGACGTCCACTCTGGCTCTGGTGCTTACACTACTGAAGTTAATGATAATTCTACCATCAGCGTGGCTTATCATCCGCGCTCTATCATTAGTGGGAATTCTCTCAGTTTATCTGAGATTCCTTTACTACACAATTAGAGCATTTATTTATTTGCAGAAAAGACAGCTGTTTAAAAACAGCTGCTCAAATAATGCATAGAAATGATTATAATAATTAAAATGCAAAGAAGTTATTATTCAGATTTAAACATTTAGCATTCTGAAATCACTATGGTGAAATAACCTCGACTGCCAATCACAGCTTTCCTGTCTCGGCAGGCTCTCCACTAGTCTTTCACATTGCTGTTGGGACTTAATGCCATTCATAGTCTGTAAATTCAGGTAACTCAGCTCTGTTTGATGAAATACCTGGAATAAAACAGCTGCCACACGTAGAGATGCAGATTTAACAAAACAAATTAAGTGGTCTGAATTTTTTCCATAACTGTAAATATATATACATGCATATATATATTGAGCCTTTAGGGCCTTAAGAGAAAGCCTGATCATTTCTGGGAATTAGAAAAAGCATAAATGTAATTTTGTAAACCTCATTTTTATTAAATAAATTCTCCAAGGTTTACTATAACCCGTCAGAGAGTGTCTATCTGTAATTAACTCTATATAACATTAGAATAAACCCAAATAAACATAAAGTCAGTGATCAGTGAGAGTGTCTACCTGTAATTTACTCTATATAACATTAGAATAAACCCAAATAAACAAAAAGTCAGTGGTCAGTGAGAGTGTCTACCTGTAATTAACTCTATATAACATTAGAATAAACCCAAATAAACATAAAGTCAGTGGTCAGTAAGAGTGTCAACCTGTAATTTACTCTATATAACATTAGAATAAACCCAAATAAAGATAAAGTCAGTGATCAGTGAGAGCGTCTACCTGTAATTAACTCTATATAACATTAGAATAAACCCAAATAAAGATAAAGTCAGTGGTCAGTGAGAGTGTCTACCTGTAATTAACTCTATATAACATTAGAATCAACCGAAATAAACAAAGTCAGTGGTCAGTGAGAGTGTCTACCTGTAATTAACTCTATATAACATTAGAATAGACCCAAATAAAGATAAAATCAGTGGTCAGTGAGAGTGTCTACCTCTAATTAAAATGATCTCTTAATGACCATAAAGTCAGTGGTCAGTCCTCCGAATGCACTGTAATGGTGGACTGATTAGATAAACTAGGTGTTGGGTGGGAACTGGGAATACTGGTCTTCCTCCAGGAGAGCTAAAATAAACTGCATAAATATTGTACATGACAACGTGCCCCATACAGTATAGCAAAATTTGCATGAGCAGAAATGGTAGTAATTATTTATTGATCAATAATTACACTCCAGTCCCGAAACAATCCGAATAAATAGCTGAAATCAATGCTTATAAAAGAACAGGGGTGAAGCAAGCTGGGACGTCTCTATCCATTCCCATGCAAATCGAGTGAAAAGGGGTTGTAGTCATTTTAACATAAATTACAGGGGAAGATCAATAGTCTTTATATTGTTAAGCCTCTGGGAGCGCTTGTGTCCATCGAGCGAAAGAAAAAGCGCTCTCACGCTCGTTTGGAGCGAGACTGTGGGGCTGTTTGCGTTCGAGCAGTTCACTTAGACAAACACCAGTACACTTCATTACACTCAAAGCAAATAGCAGTGCAGCACTGCTTCTGTCTCAGAGCCACAAACCCCCTCCAATCCATCACCTCCGTGAACGTCTGCCAAAAAAACCTCCTCGGGTTTGAAGTGTCTGCCTAATGGCCTCCGTGGGCCTTTGAAAAAGAAGGCAAGAAGTGATGGAGGGAGTGAAAGTGAGAGAAGTGACACCAGCCCGTGGACGGGATTTTCTCAAACTCATCCCGCTGCTTCCCAGTGATGGGAGGCGGTCACCATGGCAACGGGGTGCTCCAGAGGAAGCACAGAAGCAGGCGGGGGACCTGTCCTCTCTTCGTCCTGCTAAAGCTCAGGAAGGGGTCAACCTCCAGAAGTCGAGAAGAAGAATTACTCATGCTGTTTGAAAGTAACTTATGTAATTACACAAATAATTACACAGTAATTAAGTCATTAATTACACCGACATGGACATCACGCATCAGTGAGAGCCTTAGGTGCCCATGACCGTGTCACTGGATAACCAGGTGTCCTTCTTCCTTGGAGAACCTTTGGTAGGTGCTGACCACTGCACACTGGGAGGAACACCCCACAAGACCTGATGTCTGATGTTCTGGAGATGTTCTGATGACCCAGTCATTGTCTAGAACCTCACAGTTTGGTTCTTGTCAGAGTGTCTCAGATTCTTACGCTTGTCCATTTTTCCTGCTTCAGCACCTTCATCACCTTCAGGAACTGACGGCTTCTTCACTCGCTGCCTGATACATGTAGACCCGCCCCTCGACAGACAGGAGCCACCGGAGCTTTCGCAGCATGAGGTTGCTATCTCTGCTGATAGCCGTGGCATCTAAGGGTTATCGTCAGGAGGAACGAGTGTGGTCAGCGTGAATCTGCCTGATGCTCTGAAGCTCAGCGCTCTGCAAAACTGTCCTCGGGCGTCGTCGGCCACGGCACGCTGAACACACTCCATATTTCGGCCACAAGCAGAGCCAGACGGTGCGAGTGTGTAGTTTATGGACACTAGTAAAATCCTGACCTTGAGGCGTATAGCCCTTTCCTCACACACCGTGTGCTCTCCTCTGAAGAAGCAGCCAGAGATCACACTGATGTACTCTCACACACACGGTGCCCAGCACACACACCCCTCCAAACAGATTTAACCCTTGAAAGCACAGGTGTTTCTCAGGAGCAATGCCAGGAGAATCCCTCATGGTTCCCCTAAACCTGCTTCTTAGGGTGGTGGTCCTCAAATCTGTACTGTCTTAACTAAGGATACAGCAAGATGTGCATCCTCAGGGGTCCTGTTTGTTTGAGGACCTCCATAAGTACTGGTATAACATAAGAATGTAGGAAATGTAGGTATTGTGATATACACTGAGGAGGCGGAGCTACAGTCTCTTATTAGGGTGAATAATAATTAATAACACTCTAAATGTAGGTATTGTGATATACACTGAGGAGGAGGAGCTACGGTCTCTCATTAGGGTGAATAATAATTAATAACACTCTAAATGTAGGTATTGTGATATACACTGAGGAGGAGGAGCTACGGTCTCTCATTAGGGTGAATATTAATAATTCTAAATGTAGGTATTGTGATATACACTGAGGAGGCGGAGCTACAGTCTCTCATTAGGGTGAATATTAATAACACTCTAAATGTAGGTACTGTGATATACACTGAGGAGGCGGAGCTACAGTCTCTCATCAGGGTAAATATTAATAACGCTCTAAATGTAGGTATTGTGATATACACTGAGGAGGAGGAGCTACAGTCTCTCATTAGGGTGAATATTAATAATTCTAAATGTAGGTATTGTGATATACACTGAGGAGGCGGAGCTACAGTCTCTTATTCGGGTCAATATTAATAACACTCTAAATGTAGGTATTGTGATATACACTGAGGAGGCGGAGCTACAGTCTCTCATTAGGGTGAATATTAATAACGCTCTAAATGTAGGTATTGTGATATACACTGAGGAGGAGGAGCTACAGTCTCTCATTAGGGTGAATATTAATAATTCTAAATGTAGGTATTGTGATATACACTGAGGAGGAGGAGCTACAGTCTCTCATTAGGGTGAATATTAATAACGCTCTAAATGTAGGTATTGTGATATACACTGAGGAGGAGGAGCTACAGTCTCTCATTGGGGTGAATATTAATAATTCTAAATGTAGGTATTGTGATATACACTGAGGAGGAGGAGCTACAGTCTCTCATTAGGGTGAATATTAATAATTCTAAATGTAGGTATTGTGATATACACTGAGGAGGAGGAGCTACAGTCTCTTATTCGGGTCAATATTAATAACACTCTAAATGTAGGTATTGTGATATACACTGAGGAGGAGGAGCTACAGTCTCTCATTAGGGTAAATATTAATAACGCTCTAAATGTAGGTATTGTGATATACACTGAGGAGGAGGAGCTACAGTCTCTCATTAGGGTGAATATTAATAATTCTAAATGTAGGTATTGTGATATACACTGAGGAGGCGGAGCTACAGTCTCTTATTCGGGTCAATATTAATAACACTCTAAATGTAGGTATTGTGATATACACTGAGGAGGCAGAGCTACAGTCTCTTATTAGGGTGAATAATAATTAATAACACTCTAAATGTAGGTATTGTGATATACACTGAGGAGGAGGAGCTACGGTCTCTCATTAGGGTGAATATTAATAATTCTAAATGTAGGTATTGTGATATACACTGAGGAGGCGGAGCTACAGTCTCTCATTAGGGTGAATATTAATAACGCTCTAAATGTAGGTATTGTGATATACACTGAGGCGGAGCTACAGTCTCTCATCAGGGTGAATATTAATAACGCTCTAAATGTAGGTATTGTGATATACACTGAGGAGGAGGAGCTACAGTCTCTCATTAGGGTGAATATTAATAATTCTAAATGTAGGTATTGTGATATACACTGAGGAGGCGGAGCTACAGTCTCTTATTCGGGTCAATATTAATAACACTCTAAATGTAGGTATTGTGATATACACTGAGGAGGCGGAGCTACAGTCTCTCATTAGGGTGAATATTAATAACGCTCTAAATGTAGGTATTGTGATACACACTGAGGAGGAGGAGCTACAGTCTCTCATTAGAGTGAATATTAATAACGCTCTAAATGTAGGTATTGTGATATACACTGAGGAGGCGGAGCTACAGTCTCTTATTCGGGTCAATATTAATAACACTCTAAATGTAGGTATTGTGATATACACTGAGGAGGCGGAGCTACAGTCTCTCATTAGGGTGAATATTAATAACGCTCTAAATGTAGGTATTGTGATATACACTGAGGAGGCGGAGCTACAGTCTCTTATTAGGGTGAATAATAATTAATAACACTCTAAATGTAGGTATTGTGATATACACTGAGGAGGAGGAGCTACGGTCTCTCATTAGGGTGAATATTAATAATTCTAAATGTAGGTATTGTGATATACACTGAGGAGGCGGAGCTACAGTCTCTCATTAGGGTGAATATTAATAACGCTCTAAATGTAGGTATTGTGATATACACTGAGGCGGAGCTACAGTCTCTCATCAGGGTGAATATTAATAACGCTCTAAATGTAGGTATTGTGATATACACTGAGGAGGAGGAGCTACAGTCTCTCATTAGGGTGAATATTAATAATTCTAAATGTAGGTATTGTGATATACACTGAGGAGGCGGAGCTACAGTCTCTTATTCGGGTCAATATTAATAACACTCTAAATGTAGGTATTGTGATATACACTGAGGAGGCGGAGCTACAGTCTCTCATTAGGGTGAATATTAATAACGCTCTAAATGTAGGTATTGTGATACACACTGAGGAGGAGGAGCTACAGTCTCTCATTAGAGTGAATATTAATAACGCTCTAAATGTAGGTATTGTGATATACACTGAGGAGGAGGAGCTACAGTCTCTCATTAGGGTGAATATTAATAACGCTCTAAATGTAGGTATTGTGATATACACTGAGGAGGAGGAGCTACAGTCTCTCATTAGGGTGAATATTAATAACACTCTCAAAGCTGGGGTCTCCTGTATCTCATACATACTGGGACACACGCTGGGGAATTACTGGTGGATAAAGTGGCTCTGATTCTAAACAGCCTGTCTGATCTGAGACGGCCTTATTAGAGCCGAGAGGGTGACGGAAACAGCAGAGCAAGACAACAGGCTCTAACAGAGGTCACGACCTTGCCATCCAGCTCCAGGTGAATAAGTGACCAGGCCGCCGCCCAGCTGATTAAATTCCATCGGAGGGTCTGATCCTCCTCCATCTGCTTCTCCACCTCTCCACCCCTCGTTGGCCTTTGACTCGCCGTTAAAGACACGTTTAAATCGGCTCCTTTCAGCTTGAAATGTCTCCATCATACCTCCGTCCACGCCGCAGTGACACGCACAACAGAGATTGATGCCTTGCATTAAGGCCGTGTGCACAGGGCACTACACTGAGAGAGAGAGAGAGAGAGAGAGAGAGAGTTACACTGAGAGAGAGAGAGAGAGAGAGAGAGAGAGTTACACTGAGAGAGAGAGAGAGAGAGCGAGAGAGAGAGTTACACTGAGAGAGAGAGAGAGAGAGAGAGAGAGAGAGAGTCAGAAAAGGGGGGGGGCGGGAACTCTCTGGGATGCATAGGAGCGTTTATTGCCCTCTGCTGCCCCTAGTGACCACAGCATGCCATTACACATAAACTGCAAGTATTTTACCTTTTTACCTCATTTATTATTTAATAAAGTTTGAATTAAATTTAATAAAAGAATCTAGGAAGTTAAATATATTTATTTACATTTATTGGTCAAGGTATTAGCCTCCAATATTATGATATTAGAGCTTCATACTGGATATTAATGTTACTAAAACTTCATACTGGATATTAATGATATTAGAGCTTCATACTGGACATTAATGTTATTAGAGCCTCATACTGGATATTAATGTTATTAGAGCTTCATACTGGATATTAATGTTATTAAAACTTCATACTGGATATTAATGCTATTAGAGCTTCATACTGGATATTAATGTTATTAGAGCTTCATACTGGGTATTAATGTTATTAGAGCTTCATACTGGATATTAATGCTATTAGAGCTTCATACTGGATATTAATGTTATTAGAGCTTCATACTGGATATTAATGTTATTAGAGCTTCATACTGGATATTAATGTTATTAGAGCTTCATTCTGGATATTAATGCTATTAGAGCTTCATACTGGATATTAATGTTATTAGAGCTTCATACTGTATATTAATGTTATTAGAGCTTCATACTGGGTATTAATGTTATTAGAGCTTCATACTGGATATTAATGCTATTAGAGCTTCATACTGGATATTAATGTTATTAGAGCCTCATACTGGATATTAATGTTATTAGAGCTTCATACTGGATATTAATGCTATTAGAGCTTCATACTGGATATTAATGTTATTAGAGCCTCATACTGGATATTAATGTTATTAGAGCTTCATACTGGGTATTAATGTTATTAGAGCTTCATACTGGATATTAATGCTATTAGAGCTTCATACTGGATATTAATGTTATTAGAACTTCATACTGGACATTAATGTTATTAGAGCTTCATTCTGGATATTAATGTTATTAGAGCCTCATACTGGATATTAATGTTATTAGAGCTTCATACTGGATATTAATGATATTAGAGCTTCATACTGGATATTAATGTTATTAGAGCTTCATACTGGATATTAATGTTATCAGAGCTTCATTCTGGATATAAATGTTATTAGAACTTCACTCTTGATATTAATGTAATCAGCTTCATTCTGGATTTTCTATTATATATATAAATATATACACACAAATCCAGAATCCAGTTCTAATAATAATCTGCTTCTTTAATCAGGGCTCCTTCATGATCTGTGAAAGTGTTTTAGACTAATTTAACTAAAGTCAAGATAACCAAGTTCAGAATTCAGTAAATCCTCTTGGATAAGACATTTTGGGTCAGTGTCCCGGACTTGAACAGACCGGGAATTGAAGCAGACCCCTTATTGACGCTCGGGTCAGGGTAAATAAATTACAGTGTGAGCCTGGAATGTTAACAGGATCAGGACCTCTCAGGGGAAGAGCTCTGATATGTACACCACCTTGTCACGTTGTGGTTTATCTTGTTATGATTCACTTAAGTCAGTCTGACTGGTGAAGGGTTTGACAGTGACACATGGTGTGCTGTTTGTGACAGGCTTCACCTCCATCAGCATACAAGAGTAAACTGCGGGTTTCCCACAGAATGGATCTATCCTCCTGTTCATGATGTTCCCAGCTGTGCTTTCAATGGAAAGTGAATAAAAGGTATGCTGTGGCACTGTGTACACGTATAAGATTAATTTTATTACTGAATAAAAGTACATTAAATAAACAAACAATAGGAACTTGTATAAAAGGAAATGATAATACTGATGGACTCTTAACAGTATAAAAATAGATTTTAATATTGCTGTCACACTAAAATTTCTCTTACTTTCAGCTTAAATGAGAAAAAACGAGCTTTCAGTGGAAGATTCATTCCAAGTAATTATAAGTATTTCTGTTGGTTCATCCATCATGAATTTATAACAAAATATGAAGATCACCTGCCAGATTCACATTGTGTCGAAAATCTACAAATACACAGATACGAGGCTTTTGCATGAGAGCAACAACTTGCATAATGTAAGTACTTATTTAAAGACATTGACTCTGCAGCTGCTGCAGCATTGAAAGTTGTGATTAGTAGGTTGTGTTTAATGTCTTTAACTCAGTACAGTTTCTATATGCTACTGCAAACATATGAGTATTTGTGAGCTGCTGTTGGTATGGGCGTGTGCCAGTTTCCTCCCCTTCAACGGTGCACACAATAGCTAATATACCTAATCCTGCTGCTAACGAAATCTAGCTAAATACTATGGAGATGAAGCTAAACTGGCTCCCTAAGTGGAGAGTAAGCTAAAGTAAGTGGTTTTGACTTTTGGTAAACAAATATAAGCTGGTAAGATTCCCTACAATAAACTAGGGCTGGGCAAAATAATGGCAAATAACTTATATCTCAATAATATATATATATGTAAAGCTCCCGACACTGGGAGGGTTAGGATTGACACATGTGCAACCAACCACTGCATCTCTTCCAGCTGCCGCTGATGCAAACAGACAATGAAGAGATGTGGGGAGAGAAAGAGCCATCTACACCCCCCGAAGCAAGAGAGAGCCGGGCCAGTTGTGCTCTCTTGGGTGCTGGCTGCTGATGGCAGGCAGGCAGGCAGCATGACCCATGGCCATTGTGGCAGCACCTCTGAGGCTTGTATGGTATATTGCAATTTCTTTAAAGCTTATTGAGATATAAGTTATTTGCCATTATTTTGCCCAGCCCTAGTTTATTGTAGGGAATCTTACCAGCTTATATTTGTTTACCAAAAGTCAAAACCACTTACTTTAGCTTACTCTCCACTTAGGGAGCCAGTTTAGCTTCATCTCCATAGTATTTAGCTAGATTTCGTTAGCAGCAGGATTAGGTATATAGACATATATGTATCTATATATGTATATATATATCAGGCCCATGCACCATCAGGCCCCTGTAACTGATCCAGAACACAGCAGCACGGGTCGGGTCGTCTTCAACGTTTCTAAGTTCAGCCATGTTCAGCTCCTCTGCTGCGTTCTCTCTTCACTGGCTTCCTGTAGCTGCTGCCCTCATCAGATTCAGACCCCTGACTCTGGTCTACAAAGCCAAGACTGGTCCAGCCAGCCCCTCCGTACTTAATGGCGATGGTCAAAACCCTGATCTGCACCGAGAGCCCTTCCAGCTTCAAGTACGGCTCGGCTCGACCCGCCATCCTTTAAGATCCACGGAAGACGAGCGTCCAGACTTTTTACTGTCCTGCACCGAAGTGGTGGAATGAACTTCCCCTGGGTGTCCGAACAGCAGAGTCCAACGCTCGCTGTCCTCAAACCCAGACTGAAGGCCCTCCTCTTCTGAGAGTACTCAGGTGAAGAGAAGAGTACAATGGTCTCCTGACTGACTTGTATTTAGTAGAGTCTAAGATTAGAGGATCTTTGGATTTTCAGTCTATTAAAACTAGCTGAGGTTTTTCTTGGGTAAATAGTAAAGCACTTTTGTTAGTCTGCTGAATGCCTTAAAACATTTAATATTTATGATATATTGGTAAATATCCAATAATAAACCATTTCTAACCATTTCATACTAAACTACATTGTAAGAAACTACAGTCGACATATTACGATGCAGTAACGTCTAAAATAATAACTTGTGACCTGCACCCAGTGATGTCACTTCTTCTGGTGGGAAACGTGGAAAATATGTCAAACTTGTAATCTCATTATATTGTGTAAAATCAACAAAATATTGATAACTGCTCAGATTTGTTTTATTGTAATATTGGTGGAAATGGTGGAAAACTCTTTTAGTAATTAGTCAAATATTTGATTTGAAATGTGCCCCCAATTCTGAAATGGGGCAGCGATTTATCAAGTTGGTGACCATGCTTTAGATACCCTCAGCTACAAACAAGTGGCCCAACTAATCCTAATCCTTACTCTAATTCCCAGGTGGTGTATTGTAACTCCATGGCATGTCCTGAAACTGCAGGACTAGAGTGAGTGTGGGAGTACACGAGCTACAGGCCCCTATCCAGCAGCGTCATGCTATTAAAGAGGACTCCAGGGGAAGGTCAGGTACATGCTCGGTTTCTGCACTGTTACAGTGGAGCTGCTGTGAGCTAATGCTAAGCTTGTTTACTTAGCATTGTGCTCTTGTGATTTCCCATATGCTTGACCGTGGCAGCAATAATGGACGTCTGCACCGGGAGCAGCCAAAGGGCTGCAAAAGCCTGTAATTACACCACTGTGCAAAAACGTCCACCGAGCACAAATAAGAGGAAGCCAGCGTTTAGCATTCAGCATGCTACAGTCTCCTAGCGTTTCTCTGGACACCAATTAAGCAGGCATTGAGCTGGAAGGGCCACCGTCCCCCGGGTCGAGAAAAAACCTGGCTTAATGCGGGCGCTGTTACACACTCGGCCTCCTTTCAGGAGACGTGGATGCATTCAATCCAGTGTAGCGACGGCAAAAAAGAGGCTTTAATGTTTGCTCTTCAAGGGATTAGCGAGGTTGATACGCTAAGCTAAGTCCCCTCCCTTCAGACGAATTTCCAGCCATGTTTTATTCATTAAATCCATTAAGCTGAGCTGCACAATAGAGCCGAGGATGGAGGGCGGAGCTTTCGGTGTGTTTTCTTTTCTCAGCACGGCCAAAGGGCGTCTGCCGAGTCGGGTTTGATGATTCTGATCTCTCCGCTCCGCGTCAGACTGATGTCAGCATCTTCAAAAACACACGCTCCCTTTCTGTCTCTTCTCTTTTTTCCTCCACCTCATAAATCTGCTCGTCTCCATGCGCTTGTTTGTTTTCTTTGCTCTCGTTCGGCGAGGACGCCACGAGCACGAGCAGAAGCGGAACAGCAGCAAACGCAGCCTTCGGCCTCCAGAGCATCACTGATGTATGACTGAAGGTGTGAAAGTGTTCCAGGCCGCTTTGGTCAATGCAGTCTCGTATCTCTTTGGCAATCAGTTAGAACAAGAAAGCCTGTTAGGACACTCACTTAATGTAATGGCAAATGTAATTCATAAAGGAATATTACGCTATATGGACAAAAGTATTGGGACACACCTCTAAATCATGGAATTCAGGTGTCTGATTCAGTCCCGTTCAGCCACACCTGTATAAAATCAAGCTCCTAGCCCTGCAGTCTGCCTTTCTTCCACACATCAGTGAAAGAACGGGAGGTTCTGCAGAGCTCACTGAACTCCAGTGCGGTTCTGTATGTAATAGGAGACACCGCTGCACCAACAACAAGAAGTCAGCTGGTGAAATTTAGACCTTCCCTCCTAGATCTTCCTCCATCAGCTGTGAGGGGTATTATTATTGAACAGTGGAAGCGTTTAGGAGGAACCACAGCAAGTGTAAGAATCTGAGACACTTTGACAAGAACCAAACTGTGATGTTCTAGATAATGACATGGGCGCCCAAGGCCTATTGATGCTCATGGAGGCCCCGCCCACCTCACAATTTACAGGACTTACAGGATCTGATGCTAATGTTCGTCTTGGTGCCTTCAGAGGTCTTGTGGAGTCCATGCCTCAACGGGTTAGAGCTGTCTTAGGCTCAATATTAGGCTTTAATAGGTTTTAATGTTATGGCTGATTGTTGTAATTTGGTCATTTCCTTTTCTAAATCTTGTCTAAATGTGTCTTTTATAGTCTATAGGGTTCCACTACTAAGTCAAGGAACCTATTTCCAGTCCTAAAGAACCCTTTTTGCATTTTGTAGGTTGTACACTGTGAAGTTCTCCTCTACCCAGGCTTACACAGAACATCTAATGAAAGATTTAATAATGGCATAAGTCCAAACAATAATTCCTGACGTCTTTATTTTTGAGTGTTTATCATGTTTGTAATTATGGGCTGTAATTCTGTCATTAGACTGGTAATACTATTCCTCTCTATTGTGGAAATAATGTGCTCCTCTAACGGCACTGCCTCAGTAAAACTGTGCTGTTCCTACAGTAGCAGTAGTGTCTCCTGGGACACGTCACAGTGCACTTTTCTGAGTGCATGATGGGAATCAGCAGTACTTCTAGAACACTGAACACCTGCATGGATCAAAAATACATTGAGAGCTTGTAAACAACAACAACAACAACAGCTACTGCTACTATATCGACCGCACAGTAACAAGTCAGGTGGATGTCTGTTCGTTTTAGCGTGTTTTATTTTATTCATTTTTTTTTCAATTTTTCTTTGATTCAGTTGTTTCCTCTATTTCCTTCTAGATGGTTTATTTTTGCAAACACTGGATAAAAGGTTTGTTGTGCTCCTTATTTTATGTGTTTGTGTTTGAAACAGTAAACTATGCAGCACTGATGTTTTGCTGGGGAAGATTGAAACTAGAGATTTTTCTTCCAATTCTAAAAAGGAAAGCTGACATTTCTTCTTTACATTTTGTGAAGGTTTTATGAGCTGTTTTTAAATGGCAAGCTTCACTGCATCTAGATTAGATTTGCATCTAAATGTAGGCTACCATGCAAACTACTCAAACACTTTCCCACCCCATACTCATAGCCATCTATACCTATCTATACCCCCCCATACTCATCCATACCTATAAATACCATCCATACGGATTTATACCCATACCTATCTATACAACCACACTCATCCATACGCTATCTATACCATCCATACGGATTCATACCCATACCTATCTATACAACCACACTCATCCATACGCTATCTATACCATCCATACGGATTCATACCCATACCTATCTATACAACCACACTCATCCATACGCTATCTATACCATCCATACGGATTCATACCCATACCTATCTATACAACCACACTCATCCATACGCTATCTATACCATCCATACGGATTCATACCCATACCTATCTATACAACCACACTCATCCATACGCTATCTATACCATCCATACGGATTCATACCCATACGTATCTATACAACCACACTCATCCATACGCTATCTATACCATCCATACGGATTCATACCCATACTTATCTATACAACCACACTCATCCATATGCTATCTATACCATCCATACGGATTCATACCCATACTTATCTATACAACCACACTTATCCATACACTATCTATACCATGCATACGGATTCATACCCATACCTATCTATACAACCACACTCATCCATACGCTATCTATACCATCCATACGGATTCATACCCATACTTATCTATACAACCACACTCATCCATATGCTATCTATACCATCCATACGGATTCATACCCATACTTATCTATACAACCACACTTATCCATACACTATCTATACCATGCATACGGATTCATACCCATACCTATCTATACAACCACACTCATCCATACGCTATCTATACCATCCATACGGATTCATACCCATACTTATCTATACAACCACACTCATCCATATGCTATCTATACCATCCATACGGATTCATACCCATACTTATCTATACAACCACACTTATCCATACACTATCTATACCATGCATACGGATTCATACCCATACCTATCTATACAACCACACTCATCCATACGCTATCTATACCATCCATACGGATTCATACCCATACTTATCTATACAACCACACTTATCCATACACTATCTATACCATGCATACGGATTCATACCCATACCTATCTATACAACCACACTCATCCATACGTTATCTATACCATCCATACGGATTCATACCCATACTTATCTATACAACCACACTTATCCATACACTATCTATACCATCCATACGGATTCATACCCATACCTATCTATACAACCACACTCATCCATACCATATCTATACCATCCATAGGAATTCATACCCATACCTATCTATACCCACCATACCCGTCCACGCTAGTTTTTACTCACCCATGCATACTCCATCATCAGTTTACATTCCTACTCATCAATACCCTTCTATACTTATCTATTATCTATAATACCTATTATATATTATCTTTAATATAACCATCCACCTTTAGTAGAGTCTAAGCTTAGAAGAATCTTTGAATTTTGTGTCTATTTAAATTAGCTGAGGTTATTCTTGAGCAAATAGCGACTTTTATAATTCGCTCTGAATAAGAGAGTCTGCTAAATGCAGTGAATGTAAATGTTATCCATACTTACCCATACCCATCAATACTCATACCCATCCATACTTATCCATACCCATCAATACTTACCCATCCACACTCATCCATAGCCATCCATACTTATCCATACCCATCAATACTCATACCCATCCATACTTATCCATACCCATCAATACTCATACCCATCCATACTTATCCATACGCATCAATACTTACCCATCCACACTCATCCATACCCATCCATACTTATCCATACCCATCAATACTCATACCCATCCCTACTTATCCATACCCATCAATACTTACCCATCCATACTTATCCATACCCATCAATACTCATACCCATCCATACTTATCCATACCCATCAATACTCATACCCATCCATACTTATCCATACCCATTAATACTCATTATTTATATATTACTTATATAGATTGGGAGGTGGGGCTTCAGGCATCCTCCTCTATTGTAAAAATACCTTTCAGTACCGCGATGTTCCTTTTCTGAGGTATCGGCTGCCCTTACAAAAGTTGGTGCCCAAAACGGCCCAAAGTAACTACAAATTCTCCAACTCCCACAGATAAAAGTCTGCATATTTATCATGACCTTGGCTCGGCTCTCCAATCAGCCCATGCACTGGGGTCAGATAAACACCCACACTGTTTTTCTTCCCTCAGAAAGAGAAGGTGCTGCTGCAGACCACTGTGTGGAATACAGATTACACAATTATCAGACGACATGATGGAGTGACTGAGGTCCTCCTCCAGCGGCCGAGGGGAGAGAGCACGCTGCTGCGCTAATTAGTCATAGTGTTGAGGTAATTACTTAGCCTACCTGGGGTTTAGCCTCCTTAGCACCCTCCGTAAATCAGCTGTACTGCGTGGGCCAGCGCTAATCACACACCTCGCTCCAAGTTTAGAGCATGTCTAATGCATTAGCACCTCGCAGTACGAGGTAGAGGACTGTGTGGAATGTCACTAACAATATGGTTGTAGCTATTTCTACAAAGTGGATTACTCATTAGGAGAAAAAGTTGATGTATCATTTACCTATTAACATATGATCCACACTGTCCTTTTGCCAGACTCTAATATTCAGCAATAAATCGACTGTATAAAAATGTATCACTTCTACTGAAACCTGATTTTGCCAATATTTAGGTGATAATGTCCTAAAGTGGTAATGTATTTGTTATGACAGTTCATTGAGGGATTTCTGTAGGCTTATACAGATATAAATTAGAAAATTAACAGTACAAAAACAAAAGACTGAATATTGATTTCCATGAAGTGTCCCATCTGCCAACCTTTATTGATTAACTCCTTAAAAAGCTTATGGTCCAGTGGTAGGCGGTATTACAAACTATTACCAAAGAATACTCCCACCAGTTTGTACAGAAATCACTGTAGTGATACACCTTAGTGTGTAAAAAGCCTTTCAGTGTTCAGGGTTAACTGAGTGGCAATTGACTTTAACAGTATATATCTTTTTTTTATATATATATATATATATATATATATATATATATATATATATATATATCATTGATGATAAATAGGTCCGAGAGACTGTAATTCTTAAGGAAGGCATAGCATAGCATGGATAGAAAAATGATCAGCCTTTTTAATTTATATTTGTTATTTATTAAATCTATTCAACCCTTTTCTATGGTTACTTGGTTTTGGAACTTAAATGTTCAAATTAAAAATCATCTCAATTACATTGTTCAATAATTGCATTCTTTAAACCCCCTTAATCTATATGTCCACATACTTGTGGACACCGCTCCTAATGAAGGCTACATTCAGCTACATTAAGTTGCAACTATTGCTGCTGACACAGATGTGTACAGGTTAGGTTGGTTGTGGGATGGGGTTAAGGTTAAGACCAGGGTTAGGGTTGGGTTTTGGGTAAGGCTGGATTAGGTTGTGGGTTGAAGTTGGGGTTAGGGTTAGGACCAGGGTTAGGGTTGGGTTTTGGATAAGGCTGGGTTAGGTTGTGGGTTGGGTTTGGGGTTAGGGTTAGGACCAGGGTTAGGGTTGGGTTTTGAGTAAGGCTGGGTTAGGTTGTGGGTTGGGGTTGGGGTTAGGGTTAGGACCAGGGTTAGGGTTGGGTTTTGGGTAAGGCTGGGTTAGGTTGTGGGTTGGGGTTGGGGTTAGGGTTAGGACCAGGGTTAGGGTTGGGTTTTGGGTAAGGCTGGGTTAGGTTGTGGGTTGGGGTTGGGGTTAGGGTTAGGACCAGGTTTAGGGTTGGGTTTTGGGTAAGGCTGGGTTAGGTTGTGGGTTAAGGTTAGGGTTAGGACCAAGGTTAGGGTTGGGTTTTGGGTTAGGCTGGGTTTAGGATATTTAGTCTACTTGATTTACCAGATGAACAGTAACAGATCAACAGATGCTTCACTGCTGCTGCTGCTGCACTGATCTGCTGTCGATGTTTTTCCGAAGAGTTTACTACTCATCTAAAAAAGACCACTCAGAATAAAGTACCACCACAAGTGTTATGGGACATTTTTGGTTTGCTTATGTTTGACAAATGAATCTATTATAGAAATAATTATTAGTTGCACGGCTAATTAGCAACACAGAGGAGCCTCGAGGACAAGAAGAGCAAAACATTTTGCCGACTTTATAGAAAGAAGCATTACAAATTTAGAACCTCCATTATACCACGGTTATTCTGACCATGCGATTTAATTGGCTGAAAGTTATACTATGAGTGACAGTACCTTCCAATAACAACATCTCCGTAAGTATCTAAGACCAAGGTTGGGAACCACTGTTCCATGTCATTGTGTAAGGGTTCAGTCCAGCAGGGGGTCAAGGCGGTGTAGTAAAAAAAACAAGTTGGGAGAAGCTCTGAAAACTCCATTTCCCAGAAGCCTCAGTGCTAATTACGGCTGATCATGCACACCTGCTGGGCTCTGCATAAAAGCTCTCCCAAACAGAACCTCAGTGCTGCCCCTTTGCAGAGGGGCAGACGGTAATCCGCTAAAGAGGAAACTAAAGATCAATGAAACGAAGAAGAGAAAGAGTCGAGTCGAGTCGAGTCGAGTCATGAGGATTCTTAATTTAGGATCTATGTTTAAAGTGTGAGATTATCCAAGGGCTCAGCTCCCTGCCTTTAAGTTTATTCATTTTTCAGCCCTGAAAAGGCAGAGGGAGTCTTTTGTCAAACCCTGTTTGATGTTTGATGTCCTGCCTTTTTTTCTCCACCACTTTTGGAAGGAGTTGGGGAGTTGGGGATGATGAATGTGGGGTAGTGATCAATCATCCAACATCCTGATCCAAATTCTCACAGCAATGCTCCTCCAAAAAAACCTCTCTGGACAGTAGAGACAGTTACTCCAAAAAAACAAAACAAAAGCAGGGTCAACTCTTTTAATAGCCTTTCAGAAGAAACAATGAATGAGCAGGTGTCCCAATACTTTTGTCCTTTTAGTGTAGCTAGAAAATGTAGGGTTAATAAGGTGCTACACTAAAGTAAACTTGGTCTTTATCATTGATTTCATATCAGAACTGCCAGTTAGAGGCTTTATAATCCATGCCTGGCATTAGGTGGCATGAGGTTGATATGTGTGATGTCCTATTCTATTGGCTGTGTGTGTGCATTTGCACATCTGTGTCAGCAATGGGTGCATCTTAAAGTAGTGGAATGGAATGCATGTATTCCATTTCATTAGAACCTTTTAGACTGATGCAGCACTCTGTACAGGTCAGAACCCCTCCAAATATGAAATTTCTTAACTCTGGGAAGATCAGACAGACAGACTGGATCCCTACAGGCCTTCCGAGTTCTTC
Organism: Salminus brasiliensis; assembly: GCF_030463535.1. Classification (NCBI taxonomy): domain Eukaryota; kingdom Metazoa; phylum Chordata; class Actinopteri; order Characiformes; family Bryconidae; genus Salminus; species Salminus brasiliensis. Next base: position 1,958,090 of record NC_132887.1, read on the forward strand.
AGAAAGAGCATTCACACCTGTGCTGACAACTGCTCAGCAAACAGCGACTGCTGTCCTCAGCGAATTACTCACTGATTCTGACAGGTGAGTTTGTCAACCGAGTGTCGCGGCAAACTTTCTGAGTGGCAGACGAGCAAGTGGGCGCCGCTATTTATGCACGGAAGTATATAGATTAACTTTGCAAATGTCATATTTAGACACGCATTTATTCATGTGGAATGTGTCACCTTGAGCCAAACCTCATTCATTCAGAAATCTCCCCCTCTCTCTGAAGCGCCGGGAATACATCAGCACAAATTAAAGGCGGGACGGTGGGGATGAGGGGGAAAACGGGCCCGAAAATGAAAAGATGCTTTCATCCAACGAAGAAGCAAATGTGCCAATCAAATGGAATAAACTGGGCGCAGGTTAGCCGAGGCTATAATTACTGGAGAATCCCCTCGATTCAGAAAGGAGAGCATTCCTCGTACGAGCACATACTGCAGCATATGAAGCCGCTAATTAAATTCTCTCATTATTAGACTCTAATAGACGTGATTAGGGGATATTACCAATGTCCTGAAACAGACGCTGGCTGGACTTATTGCATTTGCATGAGTTAAGGTACCTGTGAGCGCTGCTAATGACTGACATGTGACTAACACTTTTAAGAATGTTAATTAATGAATGTTTAATGTCTTGATGTAAAAACCACGTCTATAGAAGTGCCATTGCATACAAAATGATCCAGTCATACTGGAAGAAGATAAACTACACGGACAAAAGTATTGAGACACCTGCTCAATCCTTCTTTCTTTCAAAATCAATCACCTCAATGCTGGAGGCTTGAGGCATGAGGTGGATATGTGTGATGTCCTGTACTATTGGCTGTGTGTGTGCGCATTTGCACATCAGATAGACAATACTCCACGAAGGACGAAGGTCCAAATGAACAATAACAGAGGAAATGATAACCCTAACAACCTCCTGCAAGACCAGGTAGACCTCCAACACTGCCCCATCAGGTAAACAGCACGTAAAGCTCCACTCATTTCAGATCTGAGGACATCTACAGGAGCTCGTGTCCATCCGTCCACCGTCAGAAGACGACTCAACGCTGTGGGTCTGGAAGGACGTGGAGATGGTCAAGAGGCTCTCGCTGAGTAAAGCTCTCAGAACTATAGACTGACAACTCCAGAAGTACTGTATGTAAATTACCCCATTCTGATTGGCTATATCCTGTATTGTGGCTGTAGTGTGTACACAGTCAATAATACCTACAGCGTGAGTGGGCGGGGCTAAACTGCTGTAGCCTGTATTGACATATGTGGTAATGACATCATAAAAACAGGAAAATCAAAGCAGTCTGATTTTGCAGCTTAGCTGGACTTTAAAACTGGACCTTAAAAATGAGTTTTTCATCATATGGGTCCTTATTGTTATAGACCCCTCCTGCTCTGCACCGAAACCAATGATCAACTAAAGCAGAAGGGAATCCTGTCGAGTTTATTGATCTTCTGTTTAGTCATGACTCTGCAATTTCCTTTCCACGTTGGATCTCTGTACCTATCAGGGCGGAGCTTCATGAGTTACAGAAACAGCAATAAAACACAACCAGGATCAGTTAAAGACATACTGTGTTCCTAAACGCGTTCCCTCAGCTAAACACACCTGACTGCAACAGATCTATAGCACAGTATGAAGCTCTAATAACATTAATATCCAGTATGAAGCTCTAATAGCATTAATATCCGGTATGAAGTTCTAATAACATTAATGTCCGGTATGAAGCTCTAATAGCATTAATATCCAGTATGAAGCTCTAATAACATTAATATCCAGTATAAAGCTCTAATGACATTAATATCCAGTATGAAGCTCTAATAACATTAATATCCAGTATGAAGCTCTAATAGCATTAATATCCAGTATGAAGCTCCAATAACATTAATATCCAGTATGAAGCTCTAATAACATTAATATCTGGTATGAAGCTCTAATAGCATTAATATCCGGTATGAAGCTCTAATAGCATTAATATTCGGTATGAAGCTCTAATAGCATTAATATCCAGTATGAAGTTCTAATAACATTAATATCCAGAATGAAGCTCTAATAACATTAATATCCAGAATGAAGCTCTAATAGCATTAATATCCAGTATGAAGTTCTAATAACATTAATATCCAGAATGAAGCTCTAATAACATTAATATCCAGAATGAAGCTCTAATAGCATTAATATCCAGTATGAAGTTCTAATAACATTAATATCTGTCTGGAAGCTTTTAAAACCACCAAATAATTATCATAAACACTGTGGCGCTGTCCTGCTGTCTGGGCTGGTGGTAAATGTGGAGACTGGCAGTGGAGATGTGTGTTGCCAGCTGAAACATACCGCATGCCTGTGAACCAAATGTGGGAGGGATTGGAGCTGCAAGGTCGCTCTGACCTCCGGCAGCGCTTTCTTCAGCGGCTCAGTGAGGGTTAGCCGGCCTGTGTAACTCGGAACGCCGCCTTCTGTTACAGCCAATATTTTCAGATCTGGACCAAAGTCTGAATTGAATAAAAGGCATTAATGATCTCAATGCAAACATTACAAACCCTGACGCTGAACAAGCCACAGGAATAAACACGCAGAGCGGCATTTCGATTGAACTGCAATTTTACAGAAGCGTTCATCATTTGTGTGCGACTGCACCACGCCTCGACAATTTCCCTGATAAAACCCCTCTGCAGTCACAACAGTTCTATTCACAGACATAAAAACATCTAATTCACATTCTGCCACAATTGGCTACTAAATTGCAATTTCAATACACTTCAACACACAAGAGCCCAGAATGTTTATAAGATGTAATGCGCACTGATCTTAATTGAATTCAAAAGTGGCAATTTCATCTTTCTTTCAGGCCGAGAAACAAAACCAAGCTTTCACAAATCAGAGCTGCGAAATCAGCTTCAGCAGACTGCCAGAATTCATCCAGCCTCCGAATTCACACACGCTCAGTCTAACAGGGCAGGGGTTCCTAATAAAGTGGCCAGAGAGTGGAAGCGCAAGGTAGGGGTTTCTAATAAAGTGGCCAGTGAGTGGAAGCACAAAGTAAGTGTTTCTAATAAAGTGGCCAGTGAGTGGAAGCACAAAGTAAGTGTTTCTAATAAAGTGGCCAGTGAGTGGAAGCACAAGGTAGGTGTTTCTAATAAAGTGACCAGTGAGTGGAAGCGCAAGGTAGGGGTTTCTAATAAAGTGGCCAGTGAGTGGAAGTGCAAGATAGGGGTTTCTAATAAAGTGGCCAGTGAGTGGAAGCGCAAGGTAGGGGTTTCTAATAAAGTGGCCAGTGAGTGGAAGCGCAATGTAGGGGTTTCTAATAAAGTGGCCAGTGAGTGGAAGCGCAAGATCTGGGTTTCTAATAAAGTGGCCAGCGAGTGGAAGCGCAAGGTAGGGGTTTCTAATAAAGTGGCCAGTGAGTGGAAGCGCAAGGTAGGGGTTTCTAATAAAGTGGCCAGTGAGTGGAAGCGCAAGGTAGGGGTTTCTAATAAAGTGGCCAGTGAGTGGAAGCGCAAGGTAGGGGTTTCTAATAAAGTGGCCAGTGAGTGGAAGCGCAAGGTAGGGGTTTCTAATAAAGTGACCAGTGAGTGGAAGCGCAAGGTAGAGGTTTCTAATAAAGTGGCCAGCGAGTGGAAGCACAATGTAGGGGTTTCTAATAAAGTGGCCAGTTATACTGTATATACTGTAAACACACGGACAAGCTATATAGATCTCAAACTGCAGCATGTTTATACTTGATTGTGTATATTAATAAACTCTGACTTTATTGTTTGTTTGTTTGTTTGTAGCCTCAAAGATGAAAAGGAACTGAGTGGAAATAAAGACTGTGAACAATGGGAGCTGTTTAAGCAGAGAGAGAGTTTCCATGGAAACCAGCTCACAGAGTCAGGAGTGGAGTTTGTGTGTGTGTGTGTGTGTGTGTGTGTGTGTGTGTGTGTGTGTGTGTGTGTGATGTTTGCTATGGAAGATGCACCTCGTAAATTACTGCATTGTCAACTGACCTGAAGTCTTCTTCTGTCCCAGTAAAACCAGAGCCTTTAAAGCTACAGATGAACTGGAGAGAAGGGAGGCTGTAAAGACTGGCTGCTGCTAGGGTCATGCTCCGGTTATTTGTTGTGTATTAATTACCCCTCAGAGCTACCCCTCAGAGCTACCCCTCAGAACTACCCCTCAGAGCTACCCCTCAGAGCTACCCCTCTAGAAGATCTGAGCCATGGCTTGCTGGAATGGAGAGCAAGTCACTGTTTCTTCCAAACTCAAGGATTTCTTTTGTTGGAGTAACTGTCTCTACTGTCCAAGGAAGAAGACATTCTACTAGATTATGGAGAAGGAGCATTGCTGTGAGGATTTGATTGCATTCAGCCACAAGAGCGTTAGTGAGGTCAGGATGATGGATGATTGATCACCACTCCACCTCATCATCCCCAACTCCTCAACTCATCCAATCAAAAGTACTGGATGGAGCTCCTCCACCATCATTCCAGAGAACACAGTTCTTCCACTGCTCCACAGCTCCTCAATGCTGGGGGGCTTTATTATACCCCTCTAGCCCACACCTGGCATTATTAGGCAGCATGGAGCCAATAGGGTCATGATGTTGATGTGCTCCAGAGAGTCCTATTCTATTGGCAGTACTTCTTCTCTACAGGGACTAGACAAGCTGTGTGTGTGTGTGTGTGTGTGTGCATTTGCACATCTGTGTCAGCAATGAGTGCAACGTAAAGTAGCTGAATGCATTCATTAGAAGGGGTGTCCACAAACATTTGGACATCGAGCAATCTGGTTGTATCTTTTCTATCAGTGCTTGCTCAGACTCTGCACAGAGAGAGATGCTGATTTGTGCTTGTTGTGAGAGTATTGTTTGGGAGGGTGTGCACACCCAGGCAGAAGCACACGCAGAAACAGAAAAGCCGAGCAGTTTGTGAACTGCTGCATAATTAGATTCTAATTAGAAATGTACATGCACAAACACAATTACTGCTGAACAAGTTTGACACGAGCAACATTTCTGCTCCAGGCGAATTAGACTCCGGCAAATGTTCCACCAGACCCCTTATCTTCACTCAGAGTTTACACACACACACACACACACACACACACACACTTTACTGATGAAGCGTATTCCAACTGACCACACCAGGCCAGATCATCTCTAAAGTAGAACAGCTTTGAAGTGATAGTTCACCAAAAAGATGCAATTCACCTATTTTCTCCTCATTTACCCCAAATATGATTGATCAGCAACGCTGTGTTTTGAAAATTGCCTCTTTAGTTTTACACAGGAGCTACAATGCTAATTTAGCTAACAAGTAATGAAGTACACTAATTAGCATAGTGCTAACTGTAAGCCTTAATCATCACTCACTTACAATATTCAGCCTAATGACTAAAAAGACAGTAGCTCCGCCTCCTCAGTGTATATCACAATACCTACATTTAGAGCGTAATTAATTATTATTCACCCTAATGAGAGACTGTAGCTCCGCCTCCTCAGTGTATATCACAGTACCTACATTTAGAGCCTTATTAATATTCACCCTAATGAGAGACTGTAGCTCCGCCTCCTCAGTGTATATCACAATACCTACATTTAGAGCCTTATTAATATTCACCCTAATGAGAGACTGTAGCTCCGCCTCCTCAGTGTATATCACAATACCTACATTTAGAGCCTTATTAATATTCACCCTAATGAGAGACTGTAGCTCCGCCTCCTCAGTGTATATCACAATACCTACATTTAGAGCGTTATTAATATTCACCCTAATGAGAGACTGTAGCTCCGCCTCCTCAGTGTATATCACAATACCTACATTTAGAGCGTTATTAATATTCACCCTAATGAGAGACTGTAGCTCCGCCTCCTCAGTGTATATCACAATACCTACATTTAGAGCCTTATTAATATTCACCCTAATGAGAGACTGTAGCTCCTCCTCCTCAGTGTATATCACAATACCTACATTTAGAGTTATTAATATTCACCCTAATGAGAGACTGTAGCTCCTCCTCCTCAGTGTATATCACAGTACCTACATTTAGAGCCTTATTAATATTCACCCTAATGAGAGACTGTAGCTCCGCCTCCTCAGTGTATATCACAATACCTACATTTAGAGCCTTATTAATATTCACCCTAATGAGAGACTGTAGCTCCGCCTCCTCAGTGTATATCACAATACCTACATTTAGAGCCTTATTAATATTCACCCTAATGAGAGACTGTAGCTCCGCCTCCTCAGTGTATATCACAATACCTACATTTAGAGCGTTATTAATATTCACCCTAATGAGAGACTGTAGCTCCGCCTCCTCAGTGTATATCACAATACCTACATTTAGAGCGTTATTAATATTCACCCTAATGAGAGACTGTAGCTCCGCCTCCTCAGTGTATATCACAATACCTACATTTAGAGCCTTATTAATATTCACCCTAATGAGAGACTGTAGCTCCTCCTCCTCAGTGTATATCACAATACCTACATTTAGAGTTATTAATATTCACCCTAATGAGAGACTGTAGCTCCTCCTCCTCAGTGTATATCACAGTACCTACATTTAGAGCGTTATTAATATTCACCCTAATGAGAGACTGTAGCTCTACCTCCTCAGTGTATATCACAATACCTACATTTAGAGCCTTATTAATATTCACCCTAATGAGAGACTGTAGCTCCGCCTCCTCAGTGTATATCACAATACCTACATTTAGAGCCTTATTAATATTCACCCTAATGAGAGACTGTAGCTCAGCCTCCTCAGTGTATATCACAATACCTACATTTAGAGCCTTATTAATATTCACCCTAATGAGAGACTGTAGCTCCGCCTCCTCAGTGTATATCACAATACCTACATTTAGAGCGTTATTAATATTCACCCTAATGAGAGACTGTAGCTCCGCCTCCTCAGTGTATATCACAATACCTACATTTAGAGCCTTATTAATATTCACCCTAATGAGAGACTGTAGCTCCGCCTCCTCAGTGTATATCACAATACCTACATTTAGAGCCTTATTAATATTCACCCTAATGAGAGACTGTAGCTCCTCCTCCTCAGTGTATATCACAATACCTACATTTAGAGCGTTATTAATATTCACCCTAATGAGAGACTGTAGCTCCTCCTCCTCAGTGTATATCACAGTACCTACATTTAGAGCGTTATTAATATTCACCCTAATGAGAGACTGTAGCTCCGCCTCCTCAGTGTATATCACAATACCTACATTTAGAGCGTTATTAATATTCACCCTAATGAGAGACTGTAGCTCCGCCTCCTCAGTGTATATCACAATACCTACATTTAGAGCCTTATTAATATTCACCCTAATGAGAGACTGTAGCTCCTCCTCCTCAGTGTATATCACAATACCTACATTTAGAGCATTATTAATATTCACCCTAATGAGAGACTGTAGCTCTACCTCCTCAGTGTATATCACAATACCTACATTTAGAGCGTTATTAATATTCACCCTAATGAGAGACTGTAGCTCCGCCTCCTCAGTGTATATCACAGTACCTACATTTAGAGCGTTATTAATATTCACCCTAATGAGAGACTGTAGCTCCGCCTCCTCAGTGTATATCACAATACCTACATTTAGAGCGTTATTAATATTCACCCTAATGAGAGACTGTAGCTCCGCCTCCTCAGTGTATATCACAATACCTACATTTAGAGCGTTATTAATATTCACCCTAATGAGAGACTGTAGCTCCGCCTCCTCAGTGTATATCACAATACCTACATTTAGAGCCTTATTAATATTCACCCTAATGAGAGACTGTAGCTCCTCCTCCTCAGTGTATATCACAATACCTACATTTAGAGTTATTAATATTCACCCTAATGAGAGACTGTAGCTCCTCCTCCTCAGTGTATATCACAGTACCTACATTTAGAGCGTTATTAATATTCACCCTAATGAGAGACTGTAGCTCTACCTCCTCAGTGTATATCACAATACCTACATTTAGAGCCTTATTAATATTCACCCTAATGAGAGACTGTAGCTCCGCCTCCTCAGTGTATATCACAATACCTACATTTAGAGCCTTATTAATATTCACCCTAATGAGAGACTGTAGCTCAGCCTCCTCAGTGTATATCACAATACCTACATTTAGAGCCTTATTAATATTCACCCTAATGAGAGACTGTAGCTCCGCCTCCTCAGTGTATATCACAATACCTACATTTAGAGCGTTATTAATATTCACCCTAATGAGAGACTGTAGCTCCGCCTCCTCAGTGTATATCACAATACCTACATTTAGAGCCTTATTAATATTCACCCTAATGAGAGACTGTAGCTCCGCCTCCTCAGTGTATATCACAATACCTACATTTAGAGCCTTATTAATATTCACCCTAATGAGAGACTGTAGCTCCTCCTCCTCAGTGTATATCACAATACCTACATTTAGAGCGTTATTAATATTCACCCTAATGAGAGACTGTAGCTCCTCCTCCTCAGTGTATATCACAGTACCTACATTTAGAGCGTTATTAATATTCACCCTAATGAGAGACTGTAGCTCCGCCTCCTCAGTGTATATCACAATACCTACATTTAGAGCGTTATTAATATTCACCCTAATGAGAGACTGTAGCTCCGCCTCCTCAGTGTATATCACAATACCTACATTTAGAGCCTTATTAATATTCACCCTAATGAGAGACTGTAGCTCCTCCTCCTCAGTGTATATCACAATACCTACATTTAGAGCATTATTAATATTCACCCTAATGAGAGACTGTAGCTCCGCCTCCTCAGTGTATATCACAATACCTACATTTAGAGCCTTATTAATATTCACCCTAATGAGAGACTGTAGCTCAGCCTCCTCAGTGTATATCACAATACCTACATTTAGAGCCTTATTAATATTCACCCTAATGAGAGACTGTAGCTCCGCCTCCTCAGTGTATATCACAATACCTACATTTAGAGCGTTATTAATATTCACCCTAATGAGAGACTGTAGCTCCGCCTCCTCAGTGTATATCACAATACCTACATTTAGAGCCTTATTAATATTCACCCTAATGAGAGACTGTAGCTCCGCCTCCTCAGTGTATATCACAATACCTACATTTAGAGCCTTATTAATATTCACCCTAATGAGAGACTGTAGCTCCTCCTCCTCAGTGTATATCACAATACCTACATTTAGAGCGTTATTAATATTCACCCTAATGAGAGACTGTAGCTCCTCCTCCTCAGTGTATATCACAGTACCTACATTTAGAGCGTTATTAATATTCACCCTAATGAGAGACTGTAGCTCCGCCTCCTCAGTGTATATCACAATACCTACATTTAGAGCGTTATTAATATTCACCCTAATGAGAGACTGTAGCTCCGCCTCCTCAGTGTATATCACAATACCTACATTTAGAGCCTTATTAATATTCACCCTAATGAGAGACTGTAGCTCCTCCTCCTCAGTGTATATCACAATACCTACATTTAGAGCATTATTAATATTCACCCTAATGAGAGACTGTAGCTCTACCTCCTCAGTGTATATCACAATACCTACATTTAGAGCGTTATTAATATTCACCCTAATGAGAGACTGTAGCTCCGCCTCCTCAGTGTATATCACAGTACCTACATTTAGAGCGTTATTAATATTCACCCTAATGAGAGACTGTAGCTCCGCCTCCTCAGTGTATATCACAATACCTACATTTAGAGCGTTATTAATATTCACCCTAATGAGAGACTGTAGCTCCGCCTCCTCAGTGTATATCACAATACCTACATTTAGAGCGTTATTAATATTCACCCTAATGAGAGACTGTAGCTCCGCCTCCTCAGTGTATATCACAATACCTACATTTAGAGCCTTATTAATATTCACCCTAATGAGAGACTGTAGCTCCTCCTCCTCAGTGTATATCACAATACCTACATTTAGAGTTATTAATATTCACCCTAATGAGAGACTGTAGCTCCTCCTCCTCAGTGTATATCACAGTACCTACATTTAGAGCGTTATTAATATTCACCCTAATGAGAGACTGTAGCTCTACCTCCTCAGTGTATATCACAATACCTACATTTAGAGCCTTATTAATATTCACCCTAATGAGAGACTGTAGCTCCGCCTCCTCAGTGTATATCACAATACCTACATTTAGAGCCTTATTAATATTCACCCTAATGAGAGACTGTAGCTCAGCCTCCTCAGTGTATATCACAATACCTACATTTAGAGCCTTATTAATATTCACCCTAATGAGAGACTGTAGCTCCGCCTCCTCAGTGTATATCACAATACCTACATTTAGAGCGTTATTAATATTCACCCTAATGAGAGACTGTAGCTCCGCCTCCTCAGTGTATATCACAATACCTACATTTAGAGCCTTATTAATATTCACCCTAATGAGAGACTGTAGCTCCGCCTCCTCAGTGTATATCACAATACCTACATTTAGAGCCTTATTAATATTCACCCTAATGAGAGACTGTAGCTCCTCCTCCTCAGTGTATATCACAATACCTACATTTAGAGCGTTATTAATATTCACCCTAATGAGAGACTGTAGCTCCTCCTCCTCAGTGTATATCACAGTACCTACATTTAGAGCGTTATTAATATTCACCCTAATGAGAGACTGTAGCTCCGCCTCCTCAGTGTATATCACAATACCTACATTTAGAGCGTTATTAATATTCACCCTAATGAGAGACTGTAGCTCCGCCTCCTCAGTGTATATCACAATACCTACATTTAGAGCCTTATTAATATTCACCCTAATGAGAGACTGTAGCTCCTCCTCCTCAGTGTATATCACAATACCTACATTTAGAGCATTATTAATATTCACCCTAATGAGAGACTGTAGCTCTACCTCCTCAGTGTATATCACAATACCTACATTTAGAGCGTTATTAATATTCACCCTAATGAGAGACTGTAGCTCCTCCTCCTCAGTGTATATCACAGTACCTACATTTAGAGCGTTATTAATATTCACCCTAATGAGAGACTGTAGCTCCGCCTCCTCAGTGTATATCACAATACCTACATTTAGAGCGTTATTAATATTCACCCTAATGAGAGACTGTAGCTCCGCCTCCTCAGTGTATATCACAATACCTACATTTAGAGCCTTATTAATATTCACCCTAATGAGAGACTGTAGCTCCTCCTCCTCAGTGTATATCACAATACCTACATTTAGAGCGTTATTAATATTCACCCTAATGAGAGACTGTAGCTCCTCCTCCTCAGTGTATATCACAGTACCTACATTTAGAGCGTTATTAATATTCACCCTAATGAGAGACTGTAGCTCCTCCTCCTCAGTGTATATCACAGTACCTACATTTAGAGCGTTATTAATATTCACCCTAATGAGAGACTGTAGCTCCGCCTCCTCAGTGTATATCACAATACCTACATTTAGAGCGTTATTAATATTCACCCTAATGAGAGACTGTAGCTCCGCCTCCTCAGTGTATATCACAATACCTACATTTAGAGCCTTATTAATATTCACCCTAATGAGAGACTGTAGCTCCTCCTCCTCAGTGTATATCACAATACCTACATTTAGAGCCTTATTAATATTCACCCTAATGAGAGACTGTAGCTCTACCTCCTCAGTGTATATCACAATACCTACATTTAGAGCGTTATTAATATTCACCCTAATGAGAGACTGTAGCTCCGCCTCCTCAGTGTATATCACAGTACCTACATTTAGAGCGTTATTAATATTCACCCTAATGAGAGACTGTAGCTCCTCCTCCTCAGTGTATATCACAATACCTACATTTAGAGCGTTATTAATATTCACCCTAATGAGAGACTGTAGCTCCTCCTCCTCAGTGTATATCACAATACCTACATTTAGAGTGTGTATCTTTGAGAGAAGGATTGTCAGATATATTTAAAGCTGGTCACTATTTTTGTGTATAATCTGTGAATTTGAGCAGTGCTTTCTCCAGCAGGCGTGTGAGTCTTCAGTGATGTCCAGCTGTGATGTTATTAACCTTCATTTCCACACTTAACTCCTGTTTTTGTTGTTGTCTGTTCAGTGACAGCGCTTCAGTTCCAATTAGAGGCCTGTCAATCTTCCCCCAATTCACTCGCACATCCATTACTGGCCAGGCCTGAGCTGTCAGCCTAGCGGATGGGGAAATATCCCCAAGTTGACCTTTTCCTGTCTAACACACACACACACACACACACTGCTCTTCCACTGCCTGGAGCAGCCTGTCGGCCTCCAGCCACACACACACACACACACACACACACACACACACACACACACACACACACACAATTCTGCCTTCAGTAGTAGCACCCACCACAGGAATGGACAGTAAAAGTAACACCAACCGACAAATCTCACTCCTCCCCTGCCGCCCTGACGGAGACATTATGTTTATCACAGTGAACGAAATTCAGAACACAACAGAGAGAGAGACGTGCCTTCAGATATCTATCCATCCATCAGTCTGTCCATCTGTCTGTCTGTCTACATTTACCGTTACATTCCTAGCTTTTAGCAGACGCTCTTCTCCAGAAGAGCTTCACTGTCCCTCAGAAAAGACCCTTATCTAGTTTATAAAGACTAGAATCCAGAAGATCCTCTAATCTTAGACTCTACTAAATACAGAAGTCAGTCTGGAGACACAGTCCTCCACACACTCTACACTCTGCACACTCAGTAAAGCACTTTTGTAAGTCGCTCTGGAGAAGAGCGTCTGCTAAATGCCGTAAATGTAAATAAATGAGCTTCGCTACTACCTTCAGTCTTCAGTAACTGCTATAAAACAATGTGCAACTTCCACCATGTGAGGATGAGGAATTGAGGTGTTACTTAGGCCTTACTGAGGACTATAACAACCGTAGCATGAGAAAGAGAGAGTGTTAGAAAAGGCAGACAGTGTGTGTGTGTGTGTGTGTGTGTGTGTGTGACGGTGAGAGATTAGTGCATTAAGATTCACAGATGAATAATGCAGTGGAAATTTCCATACGGATTTTCACACGCCTTGCAGGGACACTCGTGAGTCTACCACAACACACACCTGTCTGACACACACAAACACAGCACTTTTGATTTAACACCTTTCTTAGAGCCTCTAAAACACCACAACAGCCCTGTAAGCGCAAAGCACTGTTCACCGCACACACACACTCACTCACACACACATCTTTTTTCCATCGCCGTCTGTGTATTTCACTCTTCTGATCCTGATGCATCCTGTGTTCATACTTCTGTTGTGTTTCAGCCCTCCGCAGCACACCTGTGTCAGGTAACTGTGGGCTTGTGTAGCATAGTGGGTTACAGAATTGCCTTAGCAATCTGTAGCAAACTAGGGTTCGATTCACTGGGTAAAACTCCTAACTCTACATTCTCCTACAAATGAGATGAATGTGGAAATGGTCTGGTCGAGTGTGTGCTTACTGTTAGTAGTAGTGGTGTGTAGTGTAGTATGTGTTCACACTTCACACAGTAACATAGATTGATGTGTAGAATCCAATCAGCAGAGCTTTCTCTGAGCTACCATGTTTTACCGCTGTGTTAAAGATGGAGGAGGCTTCGGTTCTTGTTGGATGCGCTGTGTTTTTTCTTCTTCTTCTCTGAAGCAGTGTGAGATCATTCAGAGAGCAGTTTGGATCAGTAAGAGCTTATTATTGTTCTATCCAATCAGAGAAAGGATAAAGGCAGTGATATGAGGTCAGCTTCGCTACAGATCAGGTAAATGTAATCTAATTAGCAAGTCTCAGATCAACAATCCTGACATATGGAGGTCTTTTAATAAACTGTGACTTGATTTTTCTCATGCATTTGCATTAGATACACTGTATGGACAAAAGTATTGGGACACCTACTCATTTAAAAGCATTTTATGCTGCTTTATTTGGAGTAACTGTCTCTACTGTCCAGGGAAGAAGACTTTCTACTCGATTTTCTACTAGATGAAGGAGCATTGCTGTGAGAATTTGATTGCATTTAGCAACAAGACTGCTGGTCTTGTGTGCATTTTTACATCCGTGTCAGCCATGGGTGCAACTTAAAGTCGCTGAATGCGTTCATTAGAAGAGGTGTCCACAAATATTTGGGCATATTGTGTATCACAGTGTTAAATAGTGCATGGACCCCTGGTATTGCCGCTTGCAGCTATTGATCTTATTCATAAACTATGAAGAGTATATTTATCTATGCTTTGTTTTTGCTTCATCTACCATAACAATGGAAAACTCCAACAGTAGCTTTGGTATTGACTCAAAAACATCAGAGGTCTCTGACCACATGTGTAAGTTGGAGCATCTAGGTGAAGTAAAAAAGCAACACTCATTTATAATTTAAAGAGAACGTTTCTATAGCCCTACACCCAGCACGAGGAGTAGTACACACCCAGTGGCTCACAAACAGGCAAAGCTCTGCAACAGGGAGTGTGTGTGTATGTGTGTATGTAGAGGCTGCTGTGCTAAGCGTGTGTTTGTGTTAACGGATGCTAACAGGAATAGGAAAAATAGAAAACCTCTAACAAAAATGATTGATTACTGACCCTACAGTAGATGCAGTCGATCAGCCGAAACATGATTAGTATCTGATACGTTTGGTGTGTTTCTTTAGTCTACAATGGGAGATGCTAGGCTAATGGTGCTGATGCTAACAAACACTGGATGTAGACGGTCACCAATCAAATCACTGTGCACAAAAACATCTCACACCCTGTTCATAAAACCTCCAGATCTGCAGACTCTGCAGACTCTACCTCAGCACAGTGTGTGGTATTACTCCACCCACTGTGGCCTAGTTTAAAGTGGATTAGCACTAGAAAGTGAGATGTAATGTTTTAGCTTAAATGTTTAAATAAGGTCTCCTTAAGCAGTTTTACTGAACTATATAAATATATATCCATGTAGCTTCTGATTGTTTTGAGGCAAATAAGTGAAGAGTTTGGATGTCTGTCGCTGGTTTACAATATGCCCCAAAAACTGACCAGCATACTCAACAAATGCTGGTGTATGCTGGTCTGATGCTGGTCTGGTGTTGGTTGACCAGCATATTGATGGTGTTCAAACCACAACAAATGCTGGATTTTGCTGATATGTTGCTGATTTACAATATGCCCCCAGAAACTGACCAGAATACTGTTTTTTAAAACTCAATAAATGCTGGTTTATACTGGTCTGGTGCTGGTCTGGTGCTGGTTAACTATCATACTGGTGTTCAAAACTCAACCAATGCTGGTTTATACTGGTCTGGTGCTGGTGTGGTGCAGGGTGACCATCATACCAGTGTTCAAAATATAGAAAATGCTGGTTTATACTGGTCTGGTGCTGGTTAACTATCATACTGGTGTTCAAAACTCAACCAATGCTGGTTTATACTGGTCTGGTGCCGGTCTGGTGCTGGTGCTGGTTAACTATCATACTGGTGTTCAAAACTCAACCAATGCTGGTTTAAACTGGTCTGGTGCTGGTCTGGTGCTGGTTAACTATCATACTGGTGTTCAAAACTCAACCAATGCTGGTTTAAACTGGTCTGGTGCTGGTGTGGTGCAGGGTGACCATCATTCCAGTGTTCAAAATATAGAAAATGCTGGTTTATACTGGTCTGGTGCTGGTCTGGTGCTGGTTAACTATCATACTGGTGTTCAAAACTCAACCAATGCTGGTTTATGCTGGTCTGGTGCTGGTCTGGTGCAGGGTGACCATCATACTGGAGTTCAAAACTCAATAAATGCTGGTTTAAACTGGTCTGGTGCTGGTCTGGCGCTGGTTAACTATCATACTGGTGTTCAAAACTCAACCAATGCTGGTTTATACTGGTCTGGTGCTGGTGTGGTGCAGGGTGACCATCATTCCAGTGTTCAAAATATAGAAAATGCTGGTTTATACTGGTTTATGCTGTTGGTCTCTGTAGTTGACACTGGTAAAGTAGTGTCTAGAACATCACTTTCTAAAGAGGAACCTTCGTAATCAACCTCAGGGTAAAAGGGGAGGAACACCTTGTGACTCTACATATAAAGACCCTTACCTACATAGTGGGTGTAGTCTAATTGTGGCAGATGTGTTTGTTAGCTACATTAGCCTAGCATCTCCTGTTCTAAACTAAAGAAGCACATGTAAGATCCCAAACACGTCTTGGCTGATTGACTGTATCTGGTGTCAGTGATCAATCACGTGTAGCCAGGAAGGGCCGTGAAGGGGCAAAGTAGCAGGGACAAGGCTGGACTATGTGAGACTGGGCAGGAGGGCAGCGAGGTGGCTGTGGCTACAGGGTCCCGGTTCAGTCCGCTGGAGAGGAATAGAGGTGGGAACAAAAGAAATGGCCATAAAACAAACACAGTCTAAATATGGCATGTGTAACTCCTCCAACTGCTCCCTAAGCCATGTTTTTATACTGGCATCGGCACCGTGAGGAATGGACCACAGGTGAGCTCCTCAATGGGTGCCAGCCATCTGTGTTTAAGAGGCTCCTCCCCAGAGCCACATGGTGGTACGGGCTTTCCAGAGCAATGGTGCTAAACCAACAGAGCGGTTCAGCACCACGGACAGCGCTGCACTGCTGGGAGGGCTTGCTTTTGCGTCCTGTGAGCTGGGTTTTCTTTTCCTTTAACCTCCAAATTCCAAAAAGATCATATTTGACCTATTTTGCATTTTATTATAGAAACTGCTGTAGAAAAAAATACAAATAAAACAATTAATAAAAATTGTTTTTCTTGTGGGACAGCTAAAGTTCTCCACAACCACAACCTGAAGGCATCTGGGGACAAAACTCACAAAACTTTTCTTAAAAAAAAAAAAACTGACAGAGAATATTAAGATTAAGAAGTTCAACACTGGTCATTATTCTTAAAAATGGTTAAAGAATTTTATGACATTTGTTCTTAAGAAAAGTTCTAACAGAATGTCAGGTTCATGATGGGTTTTAAAGAGCAGAATTGTTCACAACTCTGCTCTTATCATGATGGATCCCACTGTACAAATCCCAATTAAGAAAACACTGGGAAATGTCAGGATCCTCAGGGGGATTTACGAAGAAATATCTTCTTAAGACCGGTTGGTGAAGGAGGCCCTTAAATTCAATTCTCCAAAAAAAATCCCAATAACTAAGCAAGGTCTAATCATTTTCTTATGATTTTCTTATTTCTGCAGTTATTTAAAGGTAATTTGTATAAAGACTTGTTTGCTGATGCGAATTCAGACAAGAATTAAGGAAAAAGACCAATAATTACCTTTTATACACAGAAATAGCCCAGTGTATTCAACATTATACTAAAAGTGGAACCTGCCAGTCATTTCAGAGAGCTTGCAGTTATGAGTATAACTGGCCCATGTTAAAAATGCAGAATAATAAACATTATTTCCATTGTTTTGTTGAACCCAAGCAGAACCAAACTCATAAAAATCCTTGTTGGACAATACAATACATTTCTGTAATTCTATAATTCATCTACACATGTCCAAATATTTGTGGACACCCTTTCTAATGAATGCATTTAGTTACCTGACACAGCTTGTCTAGTCCCTGTAGAGAAGAAGTACTGCCTATAGAATAGGACCCTCTGGAGCAGATTGACATTGAATCTATTGGCAACGTTGGTTATCATTCTCAGGTCATGTTCCAAACGTAACTCAGTCCTGCAGATTCCTCCTGTACAACATCCGGAAAACTCCACCCTTCCTCTCTAGAGAGTCGCCCAGGTGCTCTTTCAGTCTCTCCTCACTTCCAGACTTGACCACTGCAGCTCTCTTCTGGCTGGTCTCCCTCTGCGCACCATCAGACCCCTGCAACTGATTCAGAATGCAGCGGCACGGGTCAGGTCGTCTTCAACGTTCCTAAGTTCTCTCTTCACTGGCTTCCTGTAGCTCCTGCCCTCATCAGATTGAAACCCCTGACTCTGGTCTACAAAGCCAAGACTGGACCAGCCAGCCCCTCCGTACTTGATGGCGATGGTTAAAACCCTGATCTGCACCAAGAGCCCTTCCAGCTTCAAGTGCGGCTCGGCTCGACCCGCCATCCTTTAAAATCCACGGAAGACGAGCGTCCAGACTTTTTTCTGTCCTGCACCGAAGTGGTGGAACGAACTTTCCCTGGGTGTCCGAACAGCAGAGTCCAACACTCACTGTCCCCAAACCCAGACTGAAGACCCTCCTCTTCTGAGAGTACTGAGAGTGTAGAGTCTATTTAAACTAGCTGAGGTTCTTCTTGAGTAAACAGTGAAGCTCTTTTGTAAGAACTCTGGAGAAGAGCGTCTGCTGAATGTCATAAATGTAAATGTAACATCCTGACCTCACTGACACTCTTGTTGTTGAATGCTTTTAAATCCTCACAGCAATGCTCCTCCTCCAAAATCTAGTAGAGAGTCTTCTTCTCTGGACAGTAGAGACAGTTACTCCAACCCAAGCAGGATCAACTCTTTTAATACCCTTGTCCCAATACTTTTGTCCACAAAGTGTATTTAAACTTTGTTAAGTTAAACGTTCGTTAAGCTTAAGTTAAGTTAATCAGTTCAGCAGTGGCGCTGATGTGTTCAGTGGTGGTGTGTCTGATCTGATGACCGATCTGGAGCCTTTTACTAAAAATCGATGCGATTCCGCATCTCAACTAAACGCCCCCTAGGTCATGCCCCCATCTACTCAGCTGAGAACAGCCAGCTGCGTTTCCGTCCCTGGCCTCGAGGGCCTCATGCACTGAAAAGGTAAATGAGCTCTGCTGAAGAGCTGCGACACAAAGCGAAAGGTTAAACCAGATCCTCTGACCAAATATGAAGGCGAGGCCGTCTGTAGAAAGCCTGTGTGCGTCTGCATAAATGTTAGTGTGTTTATCAACCAGCACTGCGGAAGAGGCGGGAGTGTGAGGGTAGCCAGACCTCTGGACCCCTCCTGAGCCTGTTAAAGCAAGCTCTGCTGATGAACTCACTCATGTGGAGAGAGGGAGGGAGAGAGAGAGAGCGAGAGAGCGAGAGAGAGAGAGAGAGAGAGAGAGAGAGAGAGAGAGAGAGACTCTCTGAAAGGATTAGCCCCAACTATATATTCCATAAAATAAATATATAAATAATCAAAAAGTCAGTGGTCAGTAAGTGTCTACCTGTAATTAACTCTATATAGCATTATAATAAACCCAAATAAACATAAAGTCAGTGGTCAGTGAGAGTGTCTACCTGTAATTAACTCTATATAACATTAGAATAAACCCAAATAAACATAAAGTCAGTGGTCAGTGAGAGTGTCTACCTCTAATTCACTCTATATAACATTAGAATAAACCCAAACAAACATAAAGTCAGTGGTCAGTGAGAGTGTCTACCTCTAATTCACTCTATATAACATTAGAATAAACCCAAACAAACATAAAGTCAGTGGTCAGTGAGAGTGTCTACCTGTAATTAACTCTATATAACATTAGAATAAACCCAAATAAACATAAAGTCAGTGGTCAGTGAGAGTGTCTACCTGTAATTAACTCTATATAACATTAGAATAAACCCAAATAAACATAAAGTCAGTGGTCAGTGAGAGTGTCTACCTGTAATTAACTCTATATAACATTAGAATAAACCCAAATAAACAAAGTTAGAGGTTAGTATGGTAACTCTGTGTGTGCTTGCCTGGTCCTCTGTTAACAGGCTTTCCCTTGTTTTTCTTTTGACCCAAAGCCAAAGAGAGCATGCAGCATTCTGATGGCTCTCTGGTGAGCAGGTATCTTGAGCAGTATTTTATTCACTTCTACATGCACACCATTGTACATCTGTGAACATGTGCACTCAGCATAAAGCCTCAGGGATTGTGCATATTGCTTGTGCCAACATCAACTTGGAAGTGCAGGCTTGCAGAATTTGCTAGATAATCAACTTGTTTTTTGGAAGATTGCCCAATACGCTCAAGGCAAAGAGAAACAGGATCTTCTGAATTCACGTACTCGTAAGCCTGTCTGACCACTGGCACTACATACATCTTAATTCTTTAAGTGACAGATGGAGTTATAACTGTTTGATTATAAATATTGGGCTAACTAGCAAGCAAGTAAGCTAATCAGCAGTTAACTCTGGATGATTTCCTTCTTGCTTTAAACAATTATGTCAAGAAGATCCCAAGTGGTGCAGCTATCTAAGTTAATCTTTAAGCATGTCTTTATAGATTAATATCTCCTATTCTAGTGTATAGGAGTGTTTATAGAGGTGTTTATGGACTAATATCTCCTATTCTAGTGTATAGGAGTGTTTATTGAGATGTGTATGGGCTAATATCTCCTATTATAGTGTATAGGAGTGTTTATTGAGGTGTTTATGGACTAATATCTCCTATTCTAGTGTATAGGAGTGTTTATTAAAGGCAGGTATGGGCTAATATTTCCTATTCTAGCGTATAGGAGTGTTTATTGAGGGTGTTGGGTCTCAAATTCAAAAAGTTGTGGCGTCCTTGCTGTAGACAAGTAGAAATTGATGATGTAAAACCCATGTAAAAACTGATGGGCAGACACACCTGCAGGGGACATGTGGGTTTTCTTCATGCAGGGTGATGTGATGGAGTTTGTATCCATCGGGCCCTGCTCTCCCCTGCTCTGCTCTCGTCAGCGCTCTCTGAAGCTCGCTTTTGCATTCCTCACGCTCCGTTTGCCACGGCCTGGGGAAAAACACGGACCAGAGGAACATATGGTGGACTAAACGAGTGTGAAGGCATTTCCCCCTGAAACATCGCTGCTGTACCGCCAATACATCTGACATGAGGAGGGATGCAAAAGTGTTGCGCAAGTGAAAGGAGGATGAACAGATGTTTGGAAATCAGCATCTACTGAAGATGAAGTAAGAGAGAGTGGGGGAGAGAGGATGAGAGAGAGACCCTGCTGTTACTTCACACCTAGAGATATAAACGGCATGAATTCCAATTAGAACCAAATTACAACATATTTACAGATACCTGCTAATAAGCTGAAGGTAGTGAAAGTCATGTGATTGTATTGACACTGCGTTTTATTTCAGGCATGAAATAACACCACTAAAGAGGAACGTATCAGGTTATATTGTGAATTACACTGAAGGTGATCATTTGAATAAATCAACACCAACTTTCTTGTAGTAAAAATCATTTTGAGCCCATTTCAGATTTCAAGTCTCTCATAACGGTGTAGTTACAGTACAGGCCACAACAGCGTAGCTAGGTGAGGTATTCACTGTTACAGATGCATGATGTATCAGCTAATGTAATTACAACTATTATCTCACATAGAAATGTCTCAGTAGGTCAAATGGTCATCTCAATACAATACAAAAAAACGTCTGTCATGAACTCGAATGATTGAAAAAACAGCACTGGGAGACATACAGAAGTATATGTACCATTAATACCATTAATAGACCTTTGTACCCCTCCTGAGCCTGCTAAAGCAAGCTCTGCTGATGAACTCACTCAAGTGGAGAGATAGAGAGAGAGAGAGAGAGAGAGAGAGAGAGAGAGAGCAGGGCAGAAACTGAAACAAATACACTGGTTAAAACTCTCTGAAAGGATTAGCCCCAACTATATATTCCATAAAATAAATATATAAATAATCAAAAAATCAGTGGTCAGTGAGAGTGTCTACCTGTAATTAACTCTATATAACATTAGACTAAACCCAAATAAACAAAGTTAGTAGTCAGTGAGAGTGTCTACCTGTAATTAACTCTATATAACATAAAGTCAGTGGTCAGTGAGAGTGTCTACCTGTAATTAACTCTATATAACATTAGAATAAACCCAAATAAACATAAAGTCAGTGGTCAGTGAGAGTGTCTACCTGTAATTAACTCTATATAACATTAGTATAAACCCAAATAAACATAAAGTCAGTGGTCAGTGAGAGTGTCTACCTGTAATTAACTCTATATAACATTAGAATAAACCCAATTAAACATAACGTCAGTGGTCAGTGAGAGTGTCTACCTGTAATTAACTCTATATAACATTAGAATAAACCCAAATAAACATAAAGTCAGTGGTCAGTGAGAGTGTCTACCTGTAATTAACTCTATATACCATTAGAATAAACCCAATTAAACATAAAGTCAGTGGTCAGTGAGTGTGTCTACCTGTAATTAACTCTATATAACATTAGAATAAACCCAAATAAACATAAAGTCAGTGGTCAGTGAGAGTGTCTACCTGTAATTAACTCTATATACCATTAGAATAAACCCAATTAAACATAAAGTCAGTGGTCAGTGAGAGTGTCTACCTGTAATTAACTCTATATAACATTAGAATAAACCCAATTAAACATAAAGTCAGTGGTCAGTGAGAGTGTCTACCTTATATAGAAATGTCTCAGTAGGTCAAATGGTCATCTGAACACAATACAATACAAAAAAAACATCTGTCATGAACTCGAATTATTGAAAAAACAGCACTGGGAGACATACAGAAGCATATGTACCATTAATACCCACAATACCCTTCTGCTATTAAAAATGAGCATTTTTGGTATTTTGGAGCATTGCTGTGAGGATTTCATTGCATTCAGAGACAAGAGCATTGTTTTAGGATTCTGGGTGTTCACCACTTTACCTCACCCCCAACTTCCCAACTCAAAAATCCCCAAAGTACTGGATGGCGCACCACCACCATCATGCCAAAGAACACAGCTCTTCTACTGCTTCACAGCTCAATGACATGGTGCCAATAGGTTTATGATGTTTATCTGATGTCCTGTTCTGTTGGCAGTACGTCTCTACAGGGACTAGACAAGTTGTGTATGTGTGTGTGTGTGTGTGTGTGCATTTGCACATCTGTGACAGCAAAGGATGCAGCTTAAAGCACTGGAATGCATTTATTAGAGGGGTTTCTACAAACCTTTGGACATGTAGTGTATATTTCCCCAACACCATGTCAGTTTAACCTCTCAGTAAAATATCTGCCCTGATAAGAACTCTGCGTCAGACCAGCTGCCATCCACCAGTTCGACCACCAGACTCCCCCACCACTGTGTCAGACCGGCTGCACACCCTCCTACCACTGCTACCTGTTTAATGACCATGTTAAAACCTAAATGGACTCTTAACTATCTGCCACTATTAATATCACCACTATTACCCATCATTCCTCTCATTACTCAGGCCATCACTGCCATGACTATATAAGTTATTCTATATTATGATTATTATTATATTATGATATTGTGATTATTTTGCACACCTGAGCAGTATTATTTATTTGGTGGTTCAGTGACTTTTATCAATAATTAATAAATAGTTCTGATCAGAGGAGGACGGGTCGGGTCCCCCTTCTGAGTCTTGGTTCCTCGCAAGGTTTCTTCCTCCAGCTCTGAGGGAGGTTCTTCTGCACGGTGGTCTTTGGCTGCTCACTGGGGGTCTTAGATTTTTCATGTTCTCTTATGTTGTTGATTTCTTGTCTTTTTACTAAATTACTGATTCTGTAGAACACTAGTTGTAAAAATCTAGACTAATAAGTTTGATTTTATTTGATTTTTACATCTTTACAACATCACTGGTCAGTTATTTCCAGTCAAAAGTCCAGGCTTCTATCTCGACGAATGAGGCGAGACCAAGCTGCTCAAACTGAAGGTCAGATTATCGTTTCACAGACCTTTTTTTTATCATCACTAATCAAATCTGACTAAAACTTCATGGAAAGCTTAATAAGGCACAAGGAAGCCCAATCAGCACCTCAGTAACATCGACCCACCTCCACTCGTAGCATAATTAGCAATCTGATTAGCTCTTTTTGTTTATATTTTAACAGACGCCATGTTGAATGTTACGAGAACTCCCAATCATATTTCCTCCAGTGGCTCCTCTCCTCATTTATAACACCTCTGCTCCACTTGAGGGTGAATTTGGAAAAATCTCTAGTTCTACAAGGTGCTGGAGAAGTGAAATGAGCTCGTTTCAGCCCACCTAGTAAATTTAACATTCCCTCTCATAAGACGGTGCTGTAATTAAAATATTGGCTCGCGAACGGGACCGTTTAAAAATACGGCGCTGTAAAGTTGACGAGACTAATAACACGTTTAGGAGCTGAGCGGATCCAGCGCTCACTGCTAATCTATCACCTGATTCATAAACGTCCTTTCCTTCACCTCTTTAATAAGTGAACTAAAAAGAGTCTGTATCAAATGAACCATCAAAAAAACTGTCCATTTGTCCTCATTAAAAGGAAGGAAGTACAAAGGACGTCCAGAGGAACTCACAGCTGGAGGATACGGGCAATGGGAAGCTGATGGAAGTCAAGGTGAATTCATTTACAATCTAAGTAGGGCATTTGAATATCTATTAAGCAGAGCAGAGCAGTTCTGTTCAATTATAAGATTTATTTAATTCATTTATTGTGAGGAATTACTGCCTTCAGATTTCTCCCTCATCCATGGCTTTGTTATAGAAAAACTCGTTCATTCATTTGTTACCTGCTCGTCCTGGTCAGAGATATAGGTCATTGAACGCAGGGTACGACACACACAGTGTATACATTTCCATCTGGTGTCCTCAAGGCACCATTAACGGACGTTATTCCCAGCCGGCTGCAGTAGCAGCAGTGTGGACGTTCTCAGAAGGTAAATAAAGGAGTTGAGGTTCTGCAGTGTGGAGCTATTTTACAGTGGAACCTGAAACAGACCATAATATCTGACCCTTTATTAAACTCCCACTGAAATGCTCTGTTTTACCAGCGGGAGAACCGGCACTCACCTTTCTGTGTTTATAAACCAGCACTGAACCGAGTCGAGGAGGCTAACGCTAATGCTAACACACACACACACACACATGCTATAGAAACCCCAATCACACACACAGCACATTCACCCACTATAAACCAGTTATTACACACCAGTAGACCAACAACCACAGATACCAGTCCAGAGTGTGGACCACTACACACACACACACACACACACACACACACACACACACAGGAAGTGATCAGACTGCAGTGCTGTAAAGGAGCTGGGAGCTGATTGGTCAGGGAGGAGATCAGACTGGATTATAAGATATTAAACACTATAAAACATCATTTTAAGATTTTAAATCTCAACTATAATAAATCAATCAGTCCAGAAAGTCTGATTATAGAAACTGATACTGAAAACAAAGAATTTTACTGAAGCGATTAATTATTATTATTTTAATTATTATTATTTGTATTTTTTTAATTATTAATATTTTTTATAGTCCTGTTCCTTTGGATCAGATAAAGCCATAAATGTATTATCAGAATATTTAATCAAGATTAGTTTCATATAGAAACAACCCACTAATCTCTCCTACAAATCTAAATATAGATGTAGCAGTACAAGTGCAAACACTAAAACGTCCCCCATAAGCAGGGATAACTGAACCGGTCTGAGGGGGGCGCTGTAACAGTCACTAAACAGTGTACTAAATCCATACAAACACTACTAATTCAGTACAGCTCTACACTGTTTGAGGCAGACCAGCTTTCCCACCTAAACATGTCGGAATATCTGTGTCCAAATACTTATGACCAGTAAAAAGAGGCTGCTGTGTCAACACACTGTTATTTTACACCACAAAGTAGAACAGTGGATATCAGCGTGTGTGTGTGCGTGTGTGTGTGTGTGGTCAGTTCATCCTAGGCTAATTTGAGGTTTTTCTCAATTATGAAGAGCACAGTAACTATCTCTGTGGTGAGATAGAGGCGCTGTGTGTGTGTGTGTGTGTGTGTGTGTGTGTATTGCAGCTGTTGAAGCTGTTTGACCCAAGGCCACATCTGCCTCCCTCTGTCCTCAGACAGGACAAAGCTTGTGGATGTTTCCTCGTTTGCCTCCTCACTGACTTCTTTTATTTCCACACATTCAGACGAGGATCAGCTCAGCCAGCCGAGCGGAGCTTGTTTAAGTCATTTCACCTCATTTCCCCTCATCATCCAGAGAGAGGGAGGCCTCAGACTCTCCCTCTCAGCGCCAGGCAGCGGCCTGTATGAGCACGTTGTGGCCTTTGGTCAGTATTAGAGGAGCTGTGCAGCTTCGGGTCCTGAAACAGCTGCAGACTGTTATTAATGTTATTATGTTGTTATTATTATTATGTTGCTACGGTGCTGCCGGGTGGTTGCTATGATGTTGCTAAGTGGGGTGCTATAGTGTTGCTAGGTGGTTGCTAGATAATTGCTAAAGTATCATAGGTAGCTCAGTGGTTGCCATGGGGGTGCTATAGTGTTGCTAGATGATTACTATGGTGCTGCCGGGTGGTTGCTATGATGTTGCTAAGTGGGGTGCTAGAGTGTTGATATGTGGTTGCTTTATAATAGTATCGTTGGTAGCTAAGTGCCAAGTGATTGTCATGCGGGTACTATAGTGCTGCTAGATTATTGCGGTGGTTGCTTAGTGGTTGCAAGGTGGTTGCTATGATGTTGCTAAGTGGGGTGCTATAGTGTTGCTAGGTGGTTGCTAGATAATTGCTATAGTATTGTAGGTAGCTAAGTGGTTGCCATGGGGTGCTTTAGTGTTGCTAGATGATTGCTATGGTGCTGCTGGGTGGTTTCTATGAAGTTGCTTAGTGGTTGCTAGGTGGCTGCTACGGTGCTGCCGGGTGGTTGCTATGATGTTACTAAGTGGGGTGCTATAGTGTTACTAAGTGGGGTGCTATAGTGTTGCTAGGTGGGGTGCTATAGTGTTGCTAGGTGGGGTGCTATAGTGTTGCTAAATGGGGTGCTATAGTGTTACTAAGTGGGGTGCTATAGTGTTGCTAGGTGGCTGCTACGGTGCTGCCGGGTGGTTGCTATGATGTTGCTAAGTGGGGTGCTATAGTGTTACTAAGTGGGGTGCTATAGTGTTGCTAGGTGGGGTGCTATAGTGTTGCTGAATGGGGTGCTATAGTGTTGCTAAATGGGGTGCTATAGTGTTGCTAGGTGGGGTGCTATAGTGTTGCTGAATGGGGTGCTATAGTGTTGCTAAATGGGGTGCTATAGTGTTGCTAGGTGGGGTGCTATAGTGTTGCTAAGTGGGGTGCTATAGTGTTGCTAGGTGGGAGCGAGATAATTGCTATAGTATTATAGGTAGCTAAGTGCTAAGTAGTTGCCAGGGGGTGCTTTAGTGTTGCTAGATTAGTGCTATGGTGCTGCTGGGTGGTTTCTATGAAGTTGCTTAGTGGTTGCTAGGTGGTTGCTATGAAAAGAAAAAGACGTTTTGGTGCTTATAGTGATCAGATATCAGACCCTGACTCTGGATCACTGTGTGATAAAACCACGGATCAGAACAGACACAGTAGAGCTGCTTCTGGAGACTCTGAGATTTAAAGGTCCTGCTATTGATTTCAGATCAAATCTTGATCTGCTCGGATAAACAGCAGCATACTAATAAGAGAAGTTCACATGATCATCGATCTATAGGCTCAATTAGGTGCTTCTTGTTCTTCTGCGGTGGGATGCTGGAGGTTACTAGGTCAGCACCCGCTCTACACACACCCCTCAAGCTCCACCATGTTCTGTTTTCTGTGGTCAAGGCCAGAGACCTTGAGCCCTAGTTCTGCCCTAGTTAGACTCCACACACTGCTCTACCTCCATAATACACCTCTAACCCCCGTTTGCTCTTAGGCAAGTGGGAAATTGATCTGGGTTAGCTGTCTAGACAAGACAAATTACTGCTGCTGTCTAACCCTCGAACTCATGATTGGTCGCATGATAAGACTAATTATTTTATATTCGATTTACTAGTCGACCAGTCATCATTACAAGAAAACAAAACAAATCTATGAGTATATCTATAATCTAGACATTGCAACATTATATTAACTCATAATAATAATCATATTAGCAGATAAGGTTGCTTGGTTATAGCTTTTATAATGATCTGCTTCTATAATGCAAAATTTCACTTGATAAAGTAACTTTTATTTAACAATATTTGACAAAATTGACACAACTGAGAAGCAAGACTGTAATATTCAGAGGCGTCAAGTAATGAAGTACAAACACGTTTTATCTAACTTCAGTAGAAATGTTGGTTCTCTAAACTGTACTGGAGTAATTCTTTATTTTTCAGACTTTTTCCTTCTACTTCTCACATTTTCACCCAATGATCTGAACTTTCTCCTCCTTACATTTTAAAAACAGCCTCGTTCCTCCTATTTCATTTCCCTTTGTTTTCATTCCGGCTCGTCATCAATAAAAACCCTCTCCAGATAAATCTCTCCATCCGGAAAGTGTGAGTCTGATCCTGATTGGATGAGAAGTATAAACAGACACCATTCTGACTCCCTATTGGTTTATAAGAGATCATCACACCTGCACACGTCCCGTCCCTCTCCAGCGAGCTCACAGCAGACGTCTGTAGTCTAGTATGAAGACTGTGTCCATGGCAGAGACTCAAGAGAGCTGCAGTGAAACGTCCCGACTGAGCCCCACATTTACATTCCAATAAAGCTTATTGATCACACGCCTCTGAAGCCTCCTCCTCATATTTTCCTCCATGAAGCTCATGTTGATGCTCAGTAGAGCACAGAGACGCTCCTTTAATAGAGCTGATATTACTGAAATGCTTCATTTTCAATGGGCAGATCTGCAGCTGAAACAGGAGCCTAGTGCAGCCCAACATTTTTAACATCAACATTTTATATATATATATATATATATATATATATATATATATATATATATATAAAGAGGTATTAAAATGACTAGATTTAATACATATTTATAACATTTACTTCATAGACATACAACACAGACAAAAGTTAGAAATACCCCTGGGACATATCAGCAATATTAGGTATTTACCATATGATTTAAACCTTATATTTAATGTTTTAAATTATTGCCTTCTTCAATTAAATTCAATTTAATTCAGTTGTATGTTTTAGGCTTTAGGTTTTAGGTTTTGGGTCGAGAGGAAGAAACCTTGAGAGGAACCAAGATTCAAAAGGGGAACCCGTCCTCCTCAGGTCAACACCGGATCAAAATAATAAAAATCAAAACAGGAATAAAAACAACAATAAAACTAAACTGAATTAAGAAAAAAATTGCCTTAATACCAACTTTTTAAAACTATTTTAAATGCAACCCTGAGAATAAAAGAAAAAAAGTAAATTAAGTGATTTAAAGCCATAGCTTTTGGGATGAGTTTGGGAGTTAGGAATGAGGTAGGGTGTTAATCATTCAACCTCCTGACCTCACTAATGCTGTTGTCGCTGAATGCAATCAAATCCTCACAGCAAAATCTAGTAGAAAGCCTTCTCTTCTCTGGACAGTAGAGACAGTTACTCCAACAGAAGCAGAATCAACTCTTTTTAATACCCTGACCTCAGAATATGTAATAAATGAGAGGTGTCCGAATACTTTTGTCCATGTACCTTTTTAGACAAATTAGCAATTCCAATGGCATTGGACCCGCGCCTTAACCTGACCCGCGCCTGCCGGCTAGCAGGTGGAATTGATCGGAGGAAAGTCGTAAGTAAGTAAGCTCTCGGCTGCTGTAAGCTACATTGAGTTAGCACATCTCCAGTAATTGAGTGTGGTAGGGCCTCACGCTTCAGCATCCTGCCAGCGAGAGGAGATACAGCATCTTTGTTTGTTTGCTGTCATGAGATTGTTTGTGCGCAGGTGCATTCCATCGCTTATTAATAGATGCAGGTGTCTTGTACCTCACGGCTAATACGATCTTGCTGTGCTTTGGCTTCTTCTGAGTTGGCACAGGAGTGTTTGACACCTCCAGGTGCCCGTGTCTCTTTATCATGCTTAAGCCATGCCCCGCTGGGCACAGAGCGCTTCTGGAATTCATTTACATGCGCTCTACTTGCTTAGCTTTTCATATGCAGCCACTTGGCGAACTTAATTTGATCCAGACTTTGTTTAATGCACTGCAGGCTGTTGAGGAAGAGGCTGGGAGAAGGCCTTAATGAGGGGACCTGCAGGTTTTGCTGCAGTCACCCGCTGTAAATCTGATCCTAATGCCAATTCTCTCTGCACTGATGAGGCCAGGGTTGATAAAACAACAATGATCATTATTACAATCAAACTTCTTGCTTTAACACTTATTTGTATAATATTTGGTATAATATTGGTATAAAACTCTTGTTTTTCCATGCAGTTTGAAAATAAAGGCCTAAACTTGGGTCAATTTCATATTTATTTCGATTACTCCACCACACTAGGGGGTGCTATGCTTCTTTTAGCTTACATCAAATAAATATACATCAAATAAGAGGGTTGTTTGAAGGTTATTCAGTAAACAAAACCAGAAAAAACACAATGGGTCTTTGTCTGCATCTAAGTTAATATAGCATCAAAGTACTTTATAGAGCAATATGAACATTACACTACATTACACTACATGAAGCGCCCCCTGCACTTCATGTAGTGTATTACAGTCTGTCAGAATGAGCGTGTGGATCATATAAACATTATAGAGCATTATAGAGCGCCCCCTACGCTCCCTGTAGTGTATTACAGTCTGTCAGAATGAGCGTGTGGATCATATGAACATTATAGAGCATTATAGAGCGCCCCCTACACTTCCTGTAGTGTATTACAGTCTGTCAGAATGAGCGTGTGGATCATATAAACATTATAGAGCATTATAGAGCGCCCCCTACACTTCCTGTAGTGTATTACAGTCTGTCAGAATGAGCGTGTGGATCATATGAACATTATAGAGCATTATAGAGCGCCCCTACACTTCCTGTAGTGTATTACAGTCTGTCAGAATGAGCGTGTGGATCATATAAACATTATAGAGCATTATAGAGCGCCCCCTACACTTCCTGTAGTGTATTACAGTCTGTCAGAATGAGCGTGTGGATCATATAAACATTATAGAGCATTATAGAGCGCCCCCTACACTTCCTGTAGTGTATTACAGTCTGTCAGAATGAGCGTGTGGATCATATGAACATTATAGAGCATTATAGAGCGCCCCCTACTCTTCCTGTAGTGTATTACAGTCTGTCAGAATGAGCGTGTGGATCATATGATCATTATAGAGCATTATAGAGCACCCCCTACTCTTCCTGTAGTGTATTACAGTCTGTCAGAATGAGCGTGTGGATCATATGAACATTATAGAGCATTATAGAGCGCCCCCTACTCTTCCTGTAGTGTATTACAGTCTGTCAGAATGAGCGTGTGGATCATATGAACATTATAGAGCATTATAGAGCGCCCCCTACGCTTCCTGTAGTGTATTACAGTCTGTCAGAATGAGCGTGTGGATCATATGAACATTATAGAGCATTATAGAGCACCCCCTACTCTTCCTGTAGTGTATTACAGTCTGTCAGAATGAGCGTGTGGATCATATAAACATTATAGAGCATTATAAAGTGCTTTTATTTGTAAGTTAATGTTATATTTTTAAGTTAACTTACCTTATGGTGTACATGTTGAGCGTGCTGCTGCTTTTTATTGCAAAATATGCATTTTTCATTATGTTTACATTTATATTTAAGGCAGAGTGACCTTACCTTGCTTCACTGTTCATTAATATATATATATATATATATATATATATATATATATATATATATATATATAAAATCATAGGTAGATCTCAACTATGAGAGACAACATGAGAATTCAGAAAATCATATTGTCTGATTTTTAAAGAATTTATTTGTAAATAATCGTGGAAAATAAGTTTTAATTTGGTCACCTACAAACAAGCAAGATTTCTGTCTGTCACAGACCTGTAACTTCTTCTTTAAGAGGCTTCTCTGTCCTCCACTCATTACCTGTATTAATGGCACCTGTTTGACCTGGTTAACAGTATAAAAGACACCTGCCCACAACCTCAAACAGTCACACTCCAAACTCCACTATGGTGACGACCAAAGAGCTGTCGAAGGACACCAGAAACAGAACTGTAGACCTGCACCAGGCTGGAAGACTGAATCTGCAATAGGCAGCAGCTTGGTGAGAAGAAATCTACTGTGGAGCAATAATCAGAAAATGGGAGACCTACAAGACCACTGCTAATCTCCCTCCATCAGGGGCTCCACGCAAGATCTCAGCCCGTGGGGTCAAAATGATCACAAGAACAGTGAGCAAAAATCCCAGAACCACATGGGGGGACCTAGTGAATGACCTGCAGAAAGCTGGACCAACGTTACAAAGGCTACCGTCAGTAACACACTACGCCGCCAGGGACTCAGATCCTGCAGTGCCAGATGTGTTCCCCCGCTTAAGCCAGTACAGATCCGGCCCGTCTGAAGTTTGCTAGAGATCATTTGGATGTTCTGGAAGAGTTTTGGGAAAATGTCTTATGGTCAGATGAAACCAAAGTAGAACTGTTTTGTACAAACACAACTCGTTGTTTGGAGGAGAGTGAATGCTGAGTTGCATCCAAAGAACACCATACCAGCTGTGAAGCATGGGGGCGGCAACATCATGCTTTGGGGCTGTTTCTCTGCAAAGGGACTAGAACGACTGGTCCGTGTACATGAAAGAATGAATGGGGTCATGTATTGTGAGATTTTGAGTGCAAACCTCCTTCTATCAGCAAGGGCAGTGAAGATGAAACGTGGCTGGGTCTTTCAGCATGACAATGATCCCAAGCACACTGCCAGGGCAACAAAGGAGTGGCTTCGTAAGAAGCATTTCAAGGTCCTGGAGTGGCCTAGCCAGTCTCCAGATCTCAACCCCATAGAAAACCTTTGGAGGGAGTTGAAAGTCCGTGTTGCCCGCCGACAGCCCCAAAACATCACTGCTCTAGAGGAGATCTGCATGGAGGAATGGGCCAACATACCAGCAACGGTGTGAGCCAACCTTGTGAAGACTTACAGAAAACGTTTGACCTCTGTCATTGCCAACAAAGGATATATAATAAAGTATTGAGAGGAACTTTTGTTATTGACCAAATACTTATTTTCCACCATTATTTTCAAATAAATTCTTTAAAAATCAAAATGTGATTTTCTGAATTCTCATTTTGTCTCTCATAGTTGAGTCTACCTATGATGTCAATTACAGCCTCTCTCATCTTTTTAAGTGGGAGAACTTGCACAATTGGTGACTTTTTTTTCCCCCACTGTTTATATAATATCTCTAGGTAGTGTGAATAGACTAGAGCCTGGAAATACCTCATACTGCCTAAAACAAAAGTCAGTACTGACAAACACTAAAGTACAAACACTGCACCGTGCCTTTAAAGCAGCATTATGTAGCATTATTACCTTAAAATAGCATCTTCAAAATCACTGTGATGCTTCATTGACTGTAATAAGGAGGAGGCTGTCTTTACATTCAGTGATGGATCGATGTTTCTCATCGTGTCCAGAAATGCATGTCCTTTGGGAGTGTCTTAAAGCATGAATTACACTTTCCGGCTGTAGGGGGAGCCCAACAGCAAGAAATACTAATACTTACATAAAGCTGCTTTAACTAGAAGAGTGCATTTCCTGATAGTCGCACAGCTGAAGTGGTTCCCACTATTAGGTAGTTGCTAGGGTATTCCATGTGGTAGCTGTTGGTAGCTGTTGTGGCTCTGGTGTTGTGAGGTGGTTGCTATGGTGTTGCCCCAGAAGAAGTTGGTTCCACCACCTCGGCTTGTCTTCCATACATCTTGAGGGATGGTGGGTCAAGCAGAGCCTTGGTTGAACCTTAAAGGCCTCTTGGTATGGATCAGCTTTTGACCACTGCCATGACGTAGGGAGATGCTGGTCCATTTTCGGTTCTGTAGGTCTAGGGTAGGGTTTAGAATCTGATGTTCAGCTAGAACTGTCCTTCATCCTTGCAAAACTCGACAGCCACAGCCCTTCTGTACAGTGGTGGGGATGGTGGTGTGGACAGAGCTGGTCACGATGCTACTCTACTTCATTCCCTCAGCGGCCTGCGCCTGAGCAAGCAGGGCAGAGAGACGGAGGGGTCAGGGCTGAGGGGAGGAGAACGCCCAGTGCCCTACGAGGACCTGGATTATTCATTCAGAGTCAGGAAGCCTCATTAGCACAGCGCTAAATAGGGCATGCCATGGAAAGGAGCACATCCTCTGAACCTCAGTCAACTCTTCGTGCCGCCCCAGCCCTTGGCTGCCAGGCTCTCGGCAGCTTCTCGGAGTGAGGAGGACACACGCTTATAAATCATGCTGTTTTTTAGGGGAGGACTATAGATAGAACAAGTGTGGATGTAAAATGAATGGAAGAGCAACTTCTACTCACATATGCACTCTGAGCTGGGCTGGCTTTCGGCCTTGGGTAGTTTTTGAGTGCAACTACTCAGGCAAGTTCGCAGCTAAGCTCCAGCAAGGCCTTCTTAATGCATCTACTGGAGCTTGGGCTGCACACTTGACTCCTCACCTCAAGAAATGCCTTCTAACACCCCGGCTCTCTGTTGCTACTCTGGTATCATCGTAAGTCCACACAATAAAGCAGATTCTGGTGTCTATCTGACTGAGCCAGGCTAAAGCAGCACCCACATCTGCACTGTATGTCCACATTTTTGTGGACACCCTTTCTAACAAGTGCATACAGATACTTTAAGCTGCACACATTGCTGACACTGATGTGCAAGTGCACACCCACAGCTTGTCTAGACGCTGTAGAGACGTACTACCAATAGAATAAGACTCTCTGGAGCAGATCATGCGAACATCATGACCCTATTGGCACCATGCTGACCCCCCATCATGTGTTACAGCATGGTTTTGATGCTGTAACACATGATGTTTATTTTTCTTCTGAATGAATGAATAAAGTCGATCTGAGGATGAAGCTGATTTCCTTCCACATAAGGAAAGAGAGAGAGAGAGAGAGAGAGAGGGGTTCGGTGCTCTCCAGGCTGGAGGTAATTGTAGGCAGCAGCTCAGCTCCATTGTACACCATGCCTGAAATACCGCTTCAGGATATTGCAATAAAGCCAATAACTCAGAAAATCATTACCTAATGTACGAGCAGTTCTCAGATCAGTCTCCATTAACACCCCCCCCCCCCAACCCGCAGACTGGATGGGCTTAATGAGATGGAGCTGTGTAAGTGGTGAGGCAGACCCTGACTGCATACAGAGTGTGTGTGTGTGTGTATATATATATATATATGTCTGGGTGTGTGAGTGTGTATGTGTGTGTGTGTGTGTGGAACAATAGCATAGCTGACGGCACACACACACACACGCGTTCAGCACCCTGGAGCAGTGATAGTGTTTTCCAGTCAGCAGTGTGATGGTATATATGTGTGTGTGTGTGTGTGTGTGTGTGTGTGTGTGTGTGAGACGTTAGGTGTCTCCTGCTGCTTTTTTGGGTCCAACATTAGTAAAGTGTTGTTTGCTGTCAGTTCTGACAGTGAGTGAGCGAGCGCGAGAGAGAGAGAGAGAGAGAGAGAGATTAGAGACATCTAGACACATCTCTACTCACCCTATCAAACCACTGTAAATATGAATATATAAAATATTATTTACATAAATTACATTATTTATTTATTTATTATTTAATGAATATTTGATTATCTTTATGATTGTTTTATCTGTATTATCTCACTATTATCTATTTAATATTGTATTTATGTACATTTACATTAATTTTAGAATTAAAATTGTTATTGTAATTAGATCATATTAAAACGAGATCATAAGCAGCACAAGGAAATATGTATTCCACATTTGGCTCATCCGTGGCCCTCCGCACAGCCGTGAGCACACACACACACACACACACATACACACCTTAATTTGGTCCTTTTCCTCTAAACTCTTGGACACACAGCTGCCCACTGTGTCTTAAAGTATGGACATTAAGGACCTTCACTGCATAAAGGACCCCTTACCTACTAAATGGACGAAAGTATTGGGACACCTGCTCGTTCATTGTTTCTTCTGAAATCAAGGGGATTAAAAAGACCATTAGAAATATATATCTATTTTTTTTTATTGCATTTTTTTTCTTAATCGTAATCTAAAATAATCAAATGCAAATAAAAGAAATACTGGTCAGACTGGTTAAGCTGATTGACCAGCATGACCACCTTGTCCAGACTGAGGTAAAGGTGCACATATCTGTGTATGTCCCTGTGTACAGAGAAATGTGTGCTCTGCATTTGACCCATCTGTGGTAGTGAACACACACACACACACACACTAGTGAACTAGGGGCAGTGAGCACACACACACACACACTAGTGAACTAGGGGCAGTGAGCACACACACTAGTGAACTAGGGGCAGTGAGCACACACACTAGTGAACTAGGGGCAGTGAGCACACACACAACCAGAGCGTTGGGCAGTGGGCAACTCCAGCACCCAGGGAGCAGAGAGGGTGAGGGGCCTTGCTCGAGGACCCAACAGTGGCAGCTTGTAGAGCCCGGGTATCGAACCCACACCCTGTCATCAATAGCCCAGCCACCACTGCCACCACTGACCTGAGAAGGCCAGGCCAGGTTTTTGAGCAGAAATAACCCCCCAAATCTAGGACGCATCGAGGTTCCTCAGGACGAAGGTTGGGCTTCAGACTGGATTCATTTGGTTCGGTCTGTTGTACTTCGCGTTCACCCCCAGCTCTCAGAAGCTGTGTAGAAATGAAAGCGCTGACTTGCAGGAGGACTCCACTCTCATTAAAAATGAAACATCACGCTCCGGTGCTGCAGAGCATTGTGCTCCCGCTCCTCCGAGCCTCTGACAAAACAGAGAGGAACGCGTCACCATGTGCAGCCAGCCTTCTTATCTTTTACTTATGTGGGAACGGATCTGCTCTTCTGCTCGGAGTGTGTTTAACTGCGTCTGCTGTGTGTTCGACTCCCTCTCCTCTGACGGAGGCTCGTTGGCATGAAAATGACTAATGAGAAAATGCAAATATGAAGAAGGAGCTGCTCATATTTCTTTTATTCCTGTGTGAGATGTAATCCTCACTGTAATTTGTCTCCGTCTCCAGCTATTATATTCTAGCGTAAATAAGCTGGAGCGTGGGAGGTGTTTTAATGTGCATATATGGACAAAAGTATTGGGACAGCTGCTCGTGTGTATTAGAACGAGTTGATCCTGCTTTTGTTGGAGTAACTGTCTCTCCAGGGAAGAACAAGACTTTCTACTAGATTTTGGAGCAGCATTGCTGTGAGGATTTGATTGTATTCAGGGACAAGAGCGTTAGTGAGGTCAGGATGTTGGATGATTGATCACCACCACACCTCATCCAATTAAAAGTACTGGATGGAGCTCCTCCACCATCATTCCACTGCTCCACAGCTCCTCAATGCTGGGGGGCTTTATTACACCCCTCTAGCCCACGCCTGGTATTATTAGGCAGTATGGTGCCAATAGGGTCATGATGTTGATCTGCTCCAGAGAGTCCTATTCTAGACATAAGCTGTGTGTGTGTGTGTGTGTGTGTGTGTATTTGCACATGTGTGTCAGCAATGGATGCAACTTAAAGTAGCTGAATGTATTCATTAGAAGGGGTGTCCACAAATATTCTGACATATAGTATATATGTGAATGTGTAAACAGACATAAAGCCCAGGTTGTGTGTATAACAGGATGTTTGAAGCCAGAAACATGTGTGTGTGTGTGTGTGTGTGTGTGGAGAGAGAGCTTTTCTGAGAAAAGTAAAATAATTAACATTAATTCTTTACAGTGCTTTTTAATGCTGCAATTATGAACCATCTGTGCCTTCTCCATTTTTCATGCACCAGCAGCTGCTCCTTCCCTCCATCCCTCCATCCCTCCCTCCATCGCATTCCTCTGCTCTCTCTCTCTCTCTCTCCTGTCTGTCTGTCTATCTCTCTCGCCCCTCTCCCTCTCTGTTAATACCACTCTCTTTCTCTCTCTCGGTCTCTCACCCTTCTGCCTCTCTCCCTCTCTCTTCTCTTTACTCTGCAGCATTCACTTTATTCTCTCGCGCTCTTTCCCCCTTGTTCTGTTCCTTCACCCCCCTCCTCTCTCTCTCGCTCTCTCTCTCTCTCTCTCTCCCTCTCCCTCCCTCTCTCTCTCTCTCTCCCTCTCTCTTCTCTTTACTCTGCAGCATTCACTTTATTCTCTCGCGCTCTTTCCCCCTTGTTCTGTTCCTTCACCCCCCTCCTCTCTCTCTCTCTCTCTCTCTCTCTCTCTCCCTCTCTCCCTCTCTCTCTCTCTCTCTCTCTCGCTCTGTATGAGTCTTGTTTCCATGTTTTTGAAACATTCACTTCTTTTTTCTTTGCGGCAGTGTGTGTGTGTGTGTGTGTGTGTGTGTGTGCGCGTTGAGAGGGGTGTGTGTTGCGGGGAGGGGGGTGCCACTCTGCTGAGGGTCTGTTTAAAAATGCTTTGCAGTTTGTCAGTAATGAGGCGTAAATCCAGCTGCTCGCCCAATTTACACAACAGCATCACACACACACACACACACACACGCACATACGCACACGTTCAGTACCCTGCTGCACTGAAAGTGTGTTCCAATCAGCAGTGAGATTGTGGAAGTGTGTGTGTGTGTGTGTGTGAGGTTAGTCTGCTACAGTTTGGTCTCATCATTAGAGATGTGTGTGTCTGTGGTAGAGAGAGGCATGCTGTTAGTGCTGTTAGAGAGGGAGAGAGATGAGGCTGTAGTAATGTGTGTGTGTGTGTGTGTGTGTGTGTGTGTGTTGGGTTTAGGGTGGAGTCTGTATTATTAGTTAATGTTATTAATTAGTATTTTATAAATCTGCACTTGCAAATATTTCACATCTTTTTAACACCATACAACCCATCAATGTCAACCCTGTTCTTTACAAATATAAAAATCAATAGTACATTTGATCAATATTTACAAAAATATTTATGTAATAAACTTTGAGGAGGAATAATAAGCAAATCTGAATGCATATTTCTTATTTCTAGAAATTTCTAGGAGATTCCACCCCCTGACTCTGGCCTACAAAGCCAAGACTGGACCAGCCAGCCCCTCTGTACTTAATTGCGATGGTCAAAACCCTGATCTGCACCAAGAGCCCTTCCAGCTTAAAGTACGGCTCAGCTCGACCCGCCATCCTTTAAGATCCACGGAAGACGAGCGTCCAGACTTTTTACTGTCCTGCACCGAAGTGGAGGAACGAACTTCCCCTGGGTGTCCGAACAGCAGAGTCCAACACTCGCTGTCCTCAAACCCAGACTGAAGACCCTCCTCTTCTGAGAGGACTGAGTGTGCAGAGTGTAGAGTGTGTGGAGGACTGTGTCTCCAGACTGACTTCTGTATTTAGTAGAGTCTAAGATTAGAGGATCTTCTGGATTCTAGCTGATACTGCTGCCGACTGGGCTGTAATGTCCGTTAATGGTGCCTTGAGGATTCTAGATGGCGCTCTGAACACTGTGGTTAGTTAGGAATTAAAATAGCCAATGCCTGATCCATTAGAATATGCCTGTCTCTAAGCTGTCTCTTACCAAACAGCTTCAGCAGATCTTTCTCCATGAGTTTCTACTATTGAACTCCAGTCAGGATCAGTCTTCATCATCAGACCTTCTGATTTCCTCATTTCCTGATTCTGTGGTTTGAGAGGATGTCTGATCTACACTGCACTCCGAATCTCACCAAGAATTTAAACTGGCTCGGGATGTTTAGAAAACACTTACACTGTTTTCACAAAAGTTTGTGGACACCCCTTCTAATCAACACATTCAGCTACTTGAAGTTGCATCCATTGCTGACACAGATGCGCCAATGCACATACACAGCTTGTCTAGTCCCTGTAGAGAAGAAGTACTGCCAATAGAATAGGACTCTCTGGAGCAGATCATCAACATGAACCTATTATCACCATGCTGCCTAATGCCAGGCGTGGGCTAGAGGGGTAAAAATTGAGCATTGAGCTGTGGAGCAGTGGAAGAACTGTGTTCTCTGGATTGATGAATCCAACATCCTGACCTCGCTGACGCTCTTGTTGCTGAATGCAATCAAATCTTCACAACAATGTTCCTCCAGGATCTAGTAGAAAGCCTCCTTCCCTAAACAGTACAGACAGTTACTCCAACAAAAGCAGGATAAACAATGAACGAGCAGGTGTCCCAATACTTTTGTCCATTTAGCGTATCTCCACTTCTGTTCTTCTGACACTGCCATCAACTAGTTGCCTGCAGCCCACAGCGCCCACTAGTGGATGTATCAGTTGAGCAATGCTGTTCATGCTGGCTAAAGCTCCAGCCGGTGTTCCTGTTCCTCCGCTGGGGGAACATGGCTCTAGCGAGGGCGAGGTCACAGCTTCGTATTCTGCACGTCGATTTTGATAAAAGCATCTGTTAAATAAATCAGTGAGGCCGATGCAGCGGTGCATTTTTACACCCCTGTTTATAACCACCCTCAGAAATCACCCCGGAGTGCTCTCCCTCATCCCTCCCTGAGCGCTGGAGTTTCTGACCATGTGAGCTTGTTATCCCTTAAAGGAAGAGGACGGAGCTACCCAAGAAGAACAGGATCGGGGAGAAGAGGAGAGAGAGGAGCAGTGTAATGACACTGTCTTGGGAGATCAAAGACTAACCCCTCCTCACATTCCTTGCTTCTCTACCAGTCTCCTCTCTAAAATACTGTTTCTGTGAGCTTTCATGTGTTCCTTCACACACACACACACACACACACACACACACACACACACACACACAGCAGTCCCTCCTGGACCAATCAGAGCGCAGGGCCTCGGCCCTGAGGGCTTCTGGATTGAGGGATGCTTCTCCTCCATTCTTATTGCTTCTTTCACAGAGATCTCGTCTCTCCGTCCTTCTTGTCTTCGTCTGTCCCCTTTGTCTCTTTCCTGTCCCCTCTCCTGTGTTTCACTGCCCCTTCACCTCTCCTCATCTGTCCTCGGTTCTCTAGTCTATTCTATAACAGCTCAAGACCATCTTCTGCTGGTAGCTCGTTCCAGATGGTCTAAGCTGGTCTTTGATGGTCAAGGTGGTTGAAAAGCTGCTCATCCAGACGAAAACATACCCTGTGCTAGTAAGCTGGCTGGTCAACCAGCTCTTGACCAGCATACTGTCTGTGGAATTTGATTTTGGTCATGCTTGGTCATGCTGGTCAATCAGCTTGGTGATGTTGGTCATGCTGGCTAACCAGCGTGGTCTTGCTGGCCAAGCTGGTCAATCATCTTGGTGATGCTGGTCATACTGGTTAACAAGTGTGGTCTTGCTGGTCAAGCTGGTCAATCAGCTTGGTGATGTTGGTCATTCTGGTTGACCAGCATGGTCTTGCTGGCCAAGCTGGTCATGCTGGTTAACCAGTGTGGTCTTGCTGGTCATGCTGGTCGATTAGCTTGATGATGCTGGTCATGCTTGTTGATCATACTGGTTGACCAAAGTGGTCCTGCTGGTCGATCAGCTTGATGATGCTGGTCATGCTGGTTGACCATACTGGTTGACCAAAGTGGTCCTGCTGGTCAATCATCTTGGTGATGCTGGTCATGCTGGTCAACTAGCGTGGTCTTGCTGGTCAAGCTGGTTGATCATCTTGGTGATGCTGGTCATGCTGGTTAACCAGTGTGGTCTTGCTCATCGATCAGCTTGATAATGCTGGTCATGCCGCTTGACCATACTGGTTGACCAGAGTGGCCCTGCTGGTCAATCATCTTGGTGATGCTGGTCATGCTGGTCAACCAGCGTGGTCTTGCTCATCGATCAGCTTGATGATGCTGGTCATGCCACTTGACCATACTGGTTTACCAGAGTGATCCTGCTGGTCGATCAACTTGGGGATGCTTGATGCTGGTCAAGCTTGGTCATACTGGTTGTCTAGTTTGGTCAGGCTGATCTTTGTGGTAGACCTGCTAAACCATCAACCTCAAACAAAAACATACCCTTTACTGGTAAGCTAGCTGGTTAACCTGCTATTGACCAGCACAGTGTCTGTGGATTTTGATTTTGGTGCTGGTCGACCAGTGTGGTCTTGCAGGTCATGCTGGTCAACCAGCATGGTCAAGCTTGGTCATACTGGTTGTCTAACTTGGTCAGGCTGATTCTTCTGGTAGACCAGCTAAACCATCAAACAAAAACATACCCTATACTGGTCAACAGTTACGCTGGTCAAACAGCTTGACCAGCTTAGGGGTAATCTTCCCATAACTTTTTATAGCTCTCACTTCTCCTTCTCTTTCTCTCCTTTTCTCTCTGCTTGTCTCACCACCTCTCCTCCTTTGATCACGTCCTCTCTCTTCTCAACCCTTCTCCTCTTGTCTCTCTGTGAGAGTGGGTGGCTGTAATCTTGCAGTTCCCTCCCACTGTGTCCTCCCTGGCCAGCTTCTGCCACCATTAAAACTCACACCAGGCCTCGATTCCCTCTACCTGGACTGCCTTTCCCTTCTCCTTCCATCACAAGAACTCTCTCAGACTCTCTGAGGCCGAGGCGAGCTGCACGGAACCAGTTAGCCGCTTTATGAATGGATCACCGTGCTTTTAAAACCATCCGTTTCTGTCTCCCATTTGCGAGAGGAGGGCATTAGATTGCTTCGCTCGCTGCAATAAGATATATATCATCAATTATTCATCGATAACTGCGTTCATTTATTCTCTTTCTGCTCAGGCTGTCGTGGACAGAGCCGAAGGACCTAGACAGAACCGCCACAGCTATTTTTAAAGCCCCTCTGTTATTGATGGCTTTGCATCCGGAGAGCGTTCCATGTCTCTGCTTCCTTGTTAGATATATATTGAGCAATTTGTGGGTCATTTTTTTCACGACAAAGATTAATCCTACTATTTTACCAAATTACAATCAATAGAGTATTCTCTGGAGAAAGAGAGAGGCCTTTTCAGGACCCGCCTTACTCTGCATCAGAGGAATCAGATCTAAAAAGTTCAGCTTGAGGTGTTGGCTGTGGGTCGTGTTACATATAAAAGAATGAATTATGCCTGTAATGGATTTTTATGGCGTAAAATAATGTTTATACCTGCTTGGCTTCTCTGAAATATGGTCTAATTCACATATGCTGACAGCATTAGCGAAGTCTGTGTGTTGATACTCTTTAGGATAGTCCTCTGGTTTGGAGAGCCATACCAGCTGACAGAATCG
Source organism: Salminus brasiliensis (assembly GCF_030463535.1). NCBI lineage: Eukaryota > Metazoa > Chordata > Actinopteri > Characiformes > Bryconidae > Salminus > Salminus brasiliensis. Next base: position 2,000,964 of record NC_132887.1, read on the forward strand.
ATTGGCTTTGTTTGGGTCCTGGTCTTGTTGCAGATCCACTAATTTCTTTCTGAACTCGGACTTGACCTCAGACTTGACCTCTTTGATCTTTTCCTCATTTCAGACATTTTCGGACTGCTTTGATCTTGGATTATCTTGCCCCTCTCTGGACACTCTTAGATTGTGCACCAAATTGTGGTCCTGGCTTAACGCTTAGACCTGGACCTCTCTGATCTTGGCCCTGGTTTTAGACGTGCCCTTCAATTCTCTTGGTCTTTGACTTGCTTTTCTCTGTAACAGCTTTTCTCTGTTCCTGGTTTTAGACTTGCCTTTCTGTTCTTGGCCTTAGACCTGTTATTCTCTTAGCATATAGATCTTAGACTGGACATGCTGCTTTTGGTCTGATCTGGGTGTGTGAGTAAGCTTTTGATCTCAGGTTTGACCCTCTCTGCTCTTGGTCTAAGACATTCCCTTCTCTCCTCTTGGTCCTAAAATTGACCCTCTCTGCTCTTGGTCTTAGATTGAACTTTGTCTGCTTTTGGTCTTGGATTTGTCATTTTCTAGACTTGAATTTAGACTGGATCATTCTTTTCTCTGGGTCTTAAACCTGACACTCTCTGCTCTTGGTCTTTGATGTTCCCTTCTCCAGTCCTGATTTTAGATTGGACTTTGTCTGTTCTTGTACTTGGATTGGTCATTCTCTAGTCCTGATCTTAGATTGGACTTTGTCTGCTCTTGGTCTTAGACATTCCCTTCTCTAGTCTTGACCTTAGATTGGACTTTGTCTGCTCTTGGTCTTGGATTGGTCATTCTCTAGGCTTGGTTTTAGACTGGAAAGGTTTTGGTGTTAGATTGGACCCTCTCTCCTCTGGGTCCTAAAATTGACCATCACTACTCTGTCTTAGACCTGCCCTTCTCTACTCTTGGACTTAAAGCTGACACCCTCTGCTCTTGGTCTTTCACACTCCCTTCTCTAGTCCTGGTCTTAGATTGGGCTTTGTCTGCTTTTGGATTTGTCATTCTCTAGACTTGGTTTTAGACTGGATCATTCTTTTCTCTTGGTGATTGGACCCTTTTCCTCTGGTTACTAAAATGACCTTACTGCTCTTTGTCTTAGATCTGCCCTACTTTACTCATGGACCTAAACATGACCCTCACTTGTCACCTTTCTCTGCTCTTGGTCTTAGATTAGCCCCGCTCTGTTCATAGATTGCGCTGGACCCTCTCAGCTCTTAGTCTTAGACATTACCTTCTCTAGTCTTGACCTTAGATTGGACTTTGTCTGTTCTTGGTCTTGGATTGGTCATTCTCTAGACTGGAAAATTCTTTTCTCTTGGCGTTAGATTGGACCCTCTCTCCTCTGGGTCCTGACCTTCACTACTCTGTCTTAGATTTGCCCTTCTCTACTCTTGGACTTAAACTTGACACTCTCTGCTTCTTTGACATTCCCTTCTCTAGTCCTGGTCTTAGATTGGACTTTGTCTGCTTTTGGATTTGTCATTCTCTAGACTTGGTTTTAGACTGGATCATTCTTTTCTCTAGGTGATTGGACTCTCGTCACCTTTCTCTACTCTTGGTCTTACTCTTGGCCCCTCTGTTCATAGATTGCTCTGGACCCTCTCAGCTCTTGATCTTAGACTTCCCCACCTCTAGCCCTGGTCTTATCTAGACATTCTTTGCTGTTGGTCCTGTCTCAGACCTGATGCTGTCTGTTCTTGTGCTAGACTAGTAGTAAGTGGTCTTGACTGCACCGTTGGCTGCAAGAGAACTCTTAAAGAAGCTCTATACAGTTTTTTAGCTTTAGAGAAACCCAGTCCAGGGGAGGCACAGCAGGAGAGCGAGTCTATCAAACAAGCACCAGCAGATAACGGGGATCAGTTTCTGCCTTGCATGCAGAGAAGCGTAGAGGTGCTGGATGCGTTGTCTTTCAACTGCAGTGTGATCGGTGGTGAAGCTGCATTGGGGAATACAGCAGCCGGAGTTAATTGACAGTTTGGATTTGCTCTCGTTTCACAAACAGGAACACACCTGTTATATTTTACAGCCCTCGTTCAAACTGCTGCAAACTAGGAGCCAGAAAGGCTGTCAGAACTTCTACGGTTCAATCAAGCACCTCTTTAACCTTCTCAGCTGCACACTGGCATCACCTAGACGTCAGCAGAGGTATGTTTATTTGATATGCACAAGTGGAGCATTATAAGGAACGGAAATTAGAGCATCTCCAGGTGATTGTATATTCTGATTAAAGGAGCTCAGGGAGACTGAACTTCAAATGCTGAGTCATTTCCCATATGGTGAAGCCCTGGTAACAAACAGCTGTACAGCAGTATCGAATACACACGTTCTCTCTCATTCAACAGAAGCTGCCTTCCGCTCCGAGGAGCTCGCGTTTAGATGTTCCAGCTGTTGCAGCTGTCTGTGGAAGCTGGAGGTGATGTCTTAGGTGAAATATTTGACTGGAGGTGGTGACAGCGCGCCTTGTTGTCGGCCTATATAAAGGAAACGGCTCGCGCTCTCTGAACAAGGCAGCAGCAGCAGCAGCAGCAGGCCTGCTGGTTTGCTTCCGTACGTTTCACTCACTAAAAGCTCTTTGTAAAACTTGGCGGTATGATTCTTGCCCAAATGGCACTTGACGGGAGCATGGTGTCGCCGCTTCTTTCAAAGGACTGTCAGATCTGTCTAAGGTGGAAAGGCTTAGGAGATTTCAATCTCAGCCTGAATCAGTGGAGCGTGTCTGAAAAACGTTCACACCTCTGAAATCATTTACTATACTTTTTTGTCTTGAGCTGAAACCGTGAACGGAAAAGAGTCCCAACTTCGAATACGCTAATGTGTAACTCGAGGAGTGCCCACAAGCATTTACCTGGGATACCATATCAGCCACCTAGCAATATCATAGCAACCACTTTGCAACATCATAGCACACACCTAAGATACCATAGCAACCACATGATATACCATAGCAACACACGTAGGAAAATTAAGGAACCACCTGGGATACCATAGCGATCACTTAAGCAAACCATTGCAACCACCTAAGATGCAGTAGCAACACACTATACCAAAACCATAGCAACTACCTGGGATACCACATCAGCCACCTAGCAACATCATACCAACCACTTAGCAACATCATAGCAACCACCTCACTACCCTTAGGTAATACACCTTTCTAGTTCTTATCATTATTATCGATGATGGTGGTCAGCCGGTCAGTTGTCCATGATGCAGGCCCTTTAACTCAGGTCTGACCGGGTTAATACAGGCTCCAGTAGCTGAGCTAGCTCCTGAGCTGTGGAGAGGGTGGGTTTTTGGAGTCTCTGCCGGGTAATGCCTCTCTGGGAGAGGAGCAGGTGCTAATGTGGACAGAAGGTTCAGTGTCAGAGCTCAATCTAAACAAATGGGCGTTTTTCTGTGGGCCTGAACAGAGCAGCCGAGCGCATTGCTCCCTCAGGAGCCGCCGCAACAGCAGAGCGAATGAGTGAGTGGGAGAGCGGGCGGCGGGGAGAGAGGGTAAAGAGAGAAGAGGGAGAAGGGGAGGTGGACGCAGAGGAGAGGGCAGTGCAGATGAGGACAGAGCACTAAGTATGATGGAGCAGAGCACTTTCTGAGGCTCATTGCAGTCTGTGTAATTTATAGGGCGGATAATGCTCAAGCAAACGCTCTCCGCCTGCGGGTCAGCCTGCTAAACCACAGCGCGCTCATAAATCGCTCCCATTAAAACCCCACTCCCAGTACGCTCACACTCATCTCACAGCACCGAATGCACTGCTCTCATCCAAACATGCACCTGCTGCCTGATCATACTGGGCCCGCAGAGCTCAGTGTGACACCATAGGCCCACCATATGATGTTTAAGCCTTCTGTAGAAGTCCTGCGTGATGCTGGAAATAGCGGACGCATGCTGTCCCAACCTTTCCTGGTGGGCAGCCAGTGCTGAGGAGCCCAGGGAGCAGAGAGAGTCAAGGGCCTTGCTCAACCGTGGACAGACTGAGGTTTGACTAGAACTTTTTGGCTGAAATGAGCATAGGGTACACCATATGGACAAAAGTATTGGGACATCTGCTCATTCACCATTTCTTCTGGGTATTAAAACGAGTTTCTCCTGCTTTTGTTGGAGTATCTGTCTCTACTTTCCAGGGAAGAAGACTTTCAACTAGATCTTAGAGGAGAATTGCTGTGAGGATTGCACTCAGTGACAAGAGAGTTAGTGAGGTCAGGATGTTGGATGATGATGATGATCACAACCCCATCCTCATCATCCCCAACTCCCCAACTCATCCCAAATGTACTGGATAGGGGTTTCCTCATAATTCTACTGCTCCACAGCTGGCATTAAGCATGGTATATTGGCAGGACTATGTGTGTGTGTGTGTGTGCATTTGCACATCTACGTCAGCATTGGATGCAACTTAAAGTAGCAGAATGCATTCATTAGAAGGGGTGTCCACAAACATTTGGACATGTAGTAAACATTGGGAAAAAAGAACCTTTTCCATTGAAAGTCGAGAAGGTTTTTTGCTTTGGCGGTCTTTGCAAGTCTTTCAAGAAGAGACCGAGACAGTCATGTTCTGAAGCGTCTCCAAATCTCTGCTCTGATTGGATCTGATTGGATTAGCGTTTTGAATCCACTGGCTTTTATACGATGGCCAAAAGAAATGAAGATGGGCTCTTTGATGTCCATCTGTAAACACATTTTGGGTAAGCAAGGAAGATTGTACATTAGATTTTCCATGGAAAAAATGGTTTAACCCTTTACACCCAAGTTTATAAAGGTAAAGGTGCACATATTTGTCACTGTACAGTGAAATGTGTCCTCTGCATTTAACCCATCTGGTAGTGAACACACACTCACACACACACACACACACACATGTGTTAGGGGCAGTGAGTACACACACACACACACCCAGAGCGGTGGGCAGCCAACTCCAGCGCCCGGGGAGCAAAGAGGGTAAAGGGTCTTGCTCAAGGACCCAACAGTGGCAGCTTGCCGAGCCCGGGAATCGAACCCTCAACCCTGTTATCGATATCCCGGCGCTCGAACCGCTGAGCCACCACTCCCCCTTTTATAATATTTTTATATAATATATAGAATTTATAATAATTCGGCCCAGCGGCGGGACGTGGGCTGTTTAGGAGGTTAAAGAAAACCATTTTTTTACCCCCTTACAAACTTCTATTACCAAAGAACAGTCCCACCAGTTTCTACAGAAGTCCCTGTAGTCACTGAGTAATACAACTTAGTGTGTGGTGAGCATTGGAGTGTTAAGAGGTTAATAAACTTCACTGCATAATTAAAAAGAGTGATTCCGAGTGGGGGAGATAACCTCACCCAGTCAGAGCTGGAGTTCTACAGTGGAGGTTCTAGATAACCTCCCCCAGTCAGAGCTGGAGTTCTACAGTGGAGGTTCTAGATAACCTCCCCCAGTCAGAGCTGGAGTTCTACAGTGGAGGTGAAGGGAAGCAGACGTCTGAAGCTCTAATAAAAGCTCCTCACAGAAAGTTCTTCACCTAATGGTGATGAAGACGCTGCCTGATGCCTGAGACACTGTTCTACCAGAGTTTGCGCGGCATTGTGCAGCAAAATAGTCCCAAAGCTAGCACTTTATTTTACCTAGTATTTCATTGGTACTACATTTAAATTTACAGTTACATTTAAGGCATTTACAGATGCTCTTCTCCAGAGCGACTTACAAAAGTGCTTTGCTGTTTACCCAAGAAAAACCTCAGCTAGTTAGAATAGACAAAAAATGTAAAGATCCTCTAAGTTTAGAATCTACTAAACACAAGTCAGTAAGGTGGTACTAGTAATTGTATGGGACATAGTTAGTAAGGCAATAGTAACATAGTAAAAACGACCAGGTATAGCGGTACTTACTCAGAAGTGAATGGTAAATATGCAGTACTTACAGATAATACATACATACTTGCTGAGTGCACAGTAACTAATCTAAACACAATGAGGTCTGTACAACCATACTTACTGAGGTTACTAGTTAATATAAGATACTTAAAAAAACGATAGGTACCCTACTGTTGTCTGGCCTTATTTCTAAAGGTCAGCAATGGTTGTGGTTGGTGTGGCGCAACAGATAACACCTCCACCTACCATTGGGTTACAACAACACCATGTGGGAGACCAGGGTTCGATTCCCGGTCTGGGTGACTATGCTGCGCTACACCAATAAGAGTCCTTGGGCAAGACTCCTAACACTACATTGGCCCTCCTCTGTATTACGAGTAACCTTGTAAGTCGCTCTGGATAAGAGCGTCTGCTAAATGCCGCAAATGTAAATGCAATGGTCAATTCTAAAAATACTGCTTTATTCGCAAGTACATTGTAGCTTATCAGGTATGTACAACAGGAATTACATACAACAAATATGTACACGTATGTACAGCAATACTTAAATAAATAGTAAGTATGCTTTAGTAAGTCATTACTAGTAGTTTTTGGGTATGCTGTACATAATATTTGTTGTATGTAATTCCTGTTGTACATACCTGGTAGTTTTGGAAAAGCTGCAATGTACTTTCGAATAAAGCAGTATTTTTTAGAATTGACCATTGCTGACCTTTAGAAATAAGACCAGACAACTGTAGGGTACCTACTGTTAAGTACCATTGAGTAGGGCACTGTTGGTCATAGTAATTATTGACTAAGCACCAGATCTTGTGTCTTTGTAGCATCCAACCCAACACCATACATACAACACATTTACACACTAGTACATGTGTGCTACTGTGTACTAGTACAGTAATAGGACCGTAAAATAACCATTTACAGCATTTAGCTGACGCTCTTATCCAGAGCGACTTACAAGGTTACTCGTAATACAGAGGTGGGCCAATGTAGTGTTAGGAGTCTCACACAGGGACTCTTATTGGTGTAGCACAACACAGTCACCCAGACTGGGAATCGAACCTTGGTCTCCCACATGGTGTAACAGCTCACTGGCAGCTAGTGGTTTTATCAGTTGCGCCACACCAACCACACATGCCTATATTTGTGTTGTCTTCATGGCAAGGCCTGGCTCCACTCACCTCCACTGTAAGTAAGTTAATCAGAGGTGGTAAGTTTTTTTTATAGTAAACCTTAATGTCACACCGAACCCCCACTCTGAATGTGTTCTCAAACACTGAGTTTGGAAGGAATCCTGAGTCAAAAGTCCCCGTGGCAGACTCTTTTAGAGAACCTTTTCAGATGAAGGGCGGTTCTTATAACCCTGTGTTTGAATGAGCTTTTCTGAAGCCCGGTTTCTGCAGACTGAGGTTTCTGAAGTGAGGCAGGTCATTACCCTTTCTGCAAAGTATAATGCACGGTTCTCAGACAGGTGCTGTAGAAAAAAGCACCCTCGTTTTCTTCGCTGCCTCATGGAGAGCTCTTTTGTAAGACATAAGTAGGAGCATAATGGCTGGGGGTCTTTAGGCCTGTGTTTTCGCAGACAGCCTCTGATAACGTGACGTTTAGTGAAAGGACTGTCGGTTTGCTACTTGAGCAGCTGTTGAACTGGAGCCCGTCGGGTCCGACGTTGTTTTGGCTCATTTGAGAGTTTGTAAGCATCAGGACATCAGGTCTGATTACAGGATTAAACTGCACGGAGCACAGCCAGGCTGAAAAGTCAGATACAGCAGCGGGTCAGAGACGAGAGAAGGTGGTGGTGGACTGTGGATCACAGGAGGAAATTATGAGTTTTAAATTAAAGTACATTTCACTGCATCATAAAATCCTACATTTTACTACAATTCAACTCAACAACAATTTTAAATTATTATTATTATTATTATTATTATTATTATTATTATTAAAACACAGAACAAAGAACTAATTACACTGTAGTAACAATACACCAAGCCATTGTGGAAACTTTACATTAGAAATGTCCAAATATTTGTGGACACCCGTTCTATTCAAGCATTCAACAACTTTAAGTTGCACCCTTCGATGACACAGATAAACATGACCCTATTGGCACCATGCTGCCTAATGCCAGACTAGAGGGGTATAATAAAGCCCCCCAGCATTGAGGAGCTGTGGAGCAGTGGAGGAACTGTGTTCTCTGGAATGATGGTGGAGGAGCTTCATCCAGTACTTTTGGGATGAGTTGGGGAGATGGGGATGATGAGGTCAGGTGGTGATCAACCATCCAACATTTTGACCTCACTAACGCTCTTGTTGCTAAATGCAATCAAATCCTCACAGCAAAGGAGCTGAATGCATTTATTAGGACATTTGGGCATGTTATGTTTGCTAAATGCCTTAAATGTAAATGTAAATATGTATGAATGTGTGTGTGTGTGTGTGTGTGTGTGTGTGTATGGACTAATACAGAACATCTTACCATCCTTTACTAGATGCTAGTGTCTGGAACTGGAGCTTCACTGGATTAGATTAAAGGGTCAGAATGAGGGTTAGGATCAGGTTAAGGTCAGAATCAGGTTAGGATTAGGATCAGGGTTAGGTTTTGGGTTTGGGTTAAGATTAGGAATAGGATCAAGGTTAGGGTTAGGTTTTGGGTTGAGGTTAAGATTAGGATCAGGGTTAGGGTTAGGTTGTGGGTTGAGGTTAAGGTCAGGATTAAAATCAGGGTTAGAGATAGGCTGGGGGTAAGGCTGGTTTAGGTTTTGAGTTGAGGTTAGGGTTAAGTTTTGGATCAGGGTTAGGGTTGGGTTTTGGGTAAGGTGGGGTTAGGTTGTGGGTTGAGGTTAGGGTTAGGGTTAAGTTTAGGATCAGGGTTAGTTAGGTTTTGGGTAAGGTGGGGTTAGGTTGTGGGTTGAGGTTAGGGTTAGGGTTAGGGTTAGGATTAGGATCAGGGTTAGGGTTAGGTTGTGGGTAAGGCTGGGTTAGGTTTTGGGTTGAGGTTAGGATTAGGATCAGGTTTAGGGTTAGGTTGTGGGTTGAGGTTAGGGTTAGGGTTAGGATTAGGATCAGGGTTAGGGTTAGGTTGTGGGTTGAGGTTAAGGTCAGGATTAGGATCAGGTTTAGGGTTAGGTTGTTGGTTGTGGTTAGGATTAGGATCAGGTTTAGGGTTAGGTTGTGGGTTGAGGTTAGGGTTAAGATTAGGATCAGGTTTAGGGTTAGGTTGTGGGTTAGGCTGGGTGAGGATATTAAGTCTACTTGATGTATCAGATGAACAGTAAATCTACTGAATGTCAGTAAAGCCTCAGCAGAACATCTTCAGGATCTTTACTGCAGTGGATCCAGACTCTTCACTGCTGCTGATGAACTGATCTGCTGCTGATGTTTTACTGATCCTCTGTTAAGAGTTTATTAATCAGCTATAAAGGACAACTCTAAATAAAGTGTTACCAAGTTGCATAACCGTAATGATATTTATCTGTAATTCCATGTTCTGGTCATCAGAATTCGATTAAACAGGAGCCTTTAAGGTAGGAGGGTTGCCCCAAAAGCGCACCACTGTGACTCATTTCAAGCTAAATTAATTCTGGAACTCATAAAGGAAGAGCTTACTTCTGGCACAATAACAATAAATTCCAAATAAAAACGTTCTAATGATCTCACTAATCTGCCAGACATTAAACCTGGATTTCATTTCTTCATTTGGAATTGAGGCGAGGCGAGCCCTGCTGGAACACCCTTGGCAGAAATGTAAAAATTACCTCAGTCTCATGCTGAGAAACGAGGGTACCGAGCCTCACGTTTGTGAACGCAGCTTCACGCCTGTTAGAGCTTTACACAGATGTGAGTTATTGATTTGACTCTTGATCCTGGAGCACAAAGGTGAGGAAGAGACGGATAATGACTGTGGTAATCCCATATTCAAGCTTATGAATAAGGGTTTTCCACCAAACAAAGAGGAATGACGGCTGGGTAATGGTTTTCTCTCTGAAACGATGCTCTGTTTGCCTGCTCAGAGGAAGCAGTGAAGTGATTCACTTATCCAGCACCATGATGTCTTTTAAACATCTTCAAGATGATACAGGTGACTCAACATGAAGGCGCTTTATCTTCTGGCTTTAGAGGCCAGCAGTGCTGAGAGATAAAGCACACAGAAATGTTTCAGAGCAGATCCCTCAAAGAGTGAGAAGATGACGGGATCAGAGGAAAAGTCAAACAAGAGAGCTCAGGTGAGCTCAGGTGAGTCACACTCCGCAGGAGGTGGATCGGTGATGGGACTGCACAAGATGAAGGACAGCCAGGTGTCAAGCTCCATACCAAAAGAAAAAGAAACCAACTTTTCCCCTGAATAGTCTGAATATGAAGAACCTCCACGAGGTTCTCAAGGTTCTATGGTAATGTACAGTTGTGGTCAGAGGTTTACATCCACCCATCATTGATATGAACATCATTGAAATATTTGGGATGAAAGATGTTGTAACTTTATCTTTAAAAAATTGAAAACAAAAAAATAGAAAACAATAGGACAGAAGAGAATTGGGGAAATATTCTGAAACCAACACAGGGTCAAAAATATCCATACACCCACTTAGATCATTAATTTAGTGCTGCTGAAAGTTCCAAAATATATTTTAACTTGCCAAGATCAAGACCTCTTAACTGCCTGCTAGTGATCATGATGGACTACAGCTAGTAACTTCTCTGGGTTTGGGTTTGACCGCACTCCCAATACAATGGGAAAGTCCATGGAGGATTATAGATTTACACATCAGGGGTGTCTCTTGGAGCCATTTCTAAACATCTGCAGATTCCAAGATCATCAGTATGTAAGAACAAGTTATGGTCGCCATGGTCTGGAAGAAAATCCAAACTGTCACCCTCAGCTAAAACATGTAGACGTCCCAATACTTTTGTCCATATGGTGTATAAAAGCCAACAGGCATTTAGGGGTCTTCATTTTTGTGTTATTGAGTGTTGTAATTTAACCCTGATACAAATATCATTATCTAAAGCTCTAAGTGAATCAACCAATCCATACACCCACTTAGATTATTAATTTAGTGCTGCTGAAAGTTCCAAAATATATTTTAACTTGCCAAGATCAAGACCTCTTAACTTCCTGCTAGTTATCATGAGGGACTACAGCTATAGCTAGTAACTCTATGTCATATAAAAAGGGTTTGATAGCACTCTTTGGAGGACTGTAGATTTACACATCAGTGTATCTATTTCTAAACATCTGCAGATTCCAAGATCATCAGTATGTAAGAACAAGTCTTTGGGAGTTGTAGCCTTCTGGCCATGGTCTGGAAGAAAATCCAAACTGTCACCCTCAGCTGAAAGGAAATTAGTTCGGATGGTCAGGAACAACCCAAGACCCACCAAGACACAGGCCTTTCTACTGGAACACCCGTATCACTATCTACAGTCAAGCAAGTTGACTGAGAGGCCTCAGATCCAAATTCACCTCCTTCAAGATTGACTAAAGTCCAGCTGAACCACAAAGACAAAGAAAAAAACTAAAATGTTTGAAAAAGTAAATGGGATGTATTCAATTCCAAGAACACTGTACCAGCTGTTAAGCATGAAGGTGGTAGCATCATACTCTGGGGTAGTTTTGCTGCCAGTGGAACTGCTACATAATGAATAAGGAGGACTACCTCAGAATTCTCCAGCACAACCGCAGTCAGCTGGTTAAGTTTCCTTCCTCCTCCATCAGCTGTGATTGGTGTTATTATTGAACAGTGGAAGAGTTTAGGAGAACCACCTCACAGAGAGCAGCTCAGACACCGAGTGTCTGTCAGACCACGTAAAGTTACAGAGCGGGGTCAGGGCCGAGTGCTGAGCTCAGAGCAGAGTGCAGAAAAGCCTCCAACTGACTCAATAACTGCAGCAGAGCTCCAGACCTGCTGCTGCTGGTAGAGCTTAGAGCAAATGGGGGACCAGCTCCATACTACTAATGCCTATGGGTTTAGAATGTGATGGCAGAAAAAAACGAATAGGTGTAACGTGTAGGCGTCCCAATACTTTTGTCCATGTGGTGTATAAAAGCCAACAGGCATTTAGGGGTCTTCATTTTTCAGAGTGTTGTAATTTAGCCCTGATACAAATATCATTATTTGACTCTAAGTGAATCAACCACTGGGCCGCTCTAATTTCACCTGTATTATCACCCACACTGAAGATGCTTTGTTTCCAGCAGTGGGTGCAAACTTTATTCTGTGGAATCACAGTACACGCCGAGTGTGAAATGAGATTGCTGTATACCTGTGGAGAGCTGCAGGTAAGCGCATTTAGGCAGAATGGGGAGGAATTGGTGGAACTGTGGACTGTGTGTAATGGGTTTAGGCTTGACTTAGGGCTAAACCTGCCTCTGTACAGTCTGTACTTTTAATCCAAGCTGATAGGTGGCTTTAGAGGACAGGCTGAGCTGGATTTCTTACACCAAATGTCAATCAGCAATGTTTTTTTTTTGTTTTTTAATCTGATTTTCATCTTTTTCTCCCCAATTTGGACAGCAAATTAGTACCCACCCCATTGCACACGATGCCCCCAACAACAGGGAAGGCAAACTAGCATGCGTAGTCATTTTCCGAACTGCCTCCAATGCTAATGCTAATACTTATTAGTAAATGTGAGGTATTTAACCCCAAGAACACTGGTACATAATGAAGAAGGAGAACTACCTCAGCTGAATCTCAAACCATCTGGTGAAAATTCTTCCCTCCTAGATTGCCACCCTTTCTTATCAGTGGACTGACACAGCTTGTATAACCTTCATAGAAAAGCACTGATTAATAGAATGTGATGCTCTGGAGAAACCGTGAGCATCTGAGCCCAACTTCACAGTCCCCAGTGCCAAGTGTGGGCTAGATGGTTATAAAGTGTGAAGAGGGATGACCATCCCACCCCCACCCGGAGGAATGCTCTCTGGGTCTCCCAAACACTTGTGACCGCATGATGCTTAAGCCAACACTTAGACAGCTGTGCCACTCGGGAGCTCCTTGCGCTATATTATTAAAAGAGTGATCAATGATATGAAGGTGAATCAGGGTGAGTATATCATGTATATTCATGGAGAAACTTGCTGGGTTTAAACCTCATGATTAGCACTATCAGTATTCATGCCGTTCTCCATTTAGGTTTTAATATGAAGGGCAATTAAGCAGCTTCAGTTCAGGAACTGAACATTTATCCTGACATCCCAGTGAACATAGCACTTAATTAACATTTTAATATTTTCTGCAGGACCACCAAGGTCTCGCTCTATTAGGAGTCAGCATGTAGCAGATTAATGTGTCTGTATTGTGCTTTTAGGGTACAGTTAGGGCTATTCTCCTGCCCTTTAGTTTGCCTCTGTATGAGGGAAGTGCTTCAGAAAGGGGTTTATTATGTGTTGGGGAGTGGGTGAGCAGGTTCTTCTAAAAGCTGTCACACAAAAACCTTGCATCTTTATTTTTTCACTGTTCCACTTTTTGACATGTGAACCTGGTAGTTGTGTCCCTTCACTGTCCATTCTATTAGACACGCCTACCTAAGTGGTCCACCTTGTAGATGTAAAGTCAGAGACAGAAGCTCAATGGCCATTAAGTGTAGAAACAAGAAGGTGGTTCTAATGTTATGGCTGATTGGTATATTCCTAGTATCTATCAGCATCTGCTCTCTGATTGGTTCTGATAGGTTACATATTGCCTGTGTGTGCTGTGTGCTCAGCCAATTAGAACACAGTGATGTCACAATGCAGTCAGAAGCAGTGGAACAGTGCAAAGCACACAGGTCCACGGTCAGGGCTCAACTGTTTTAGGACCAGTGGGCGGGGCAATCCATATATATATATATATATAGAAAGAGAGAGTGGGTGTGGCTTAATGGCATTATGACATCACAATGGCCCAAAATTATATAAATAACCCCCGCATTCTCACTTTCTATCAGTTCGACAGAGGAGCACGATGCGGATCGTCTAGCTGGATAGGAAAGGCCACAGCAGCACACATGGAACCTGCGAAGCCTGACCAAGGACAGAGCAGCAAGGGGAAGAAGAGGCAGCCCGAGCCAGCAGCCGCCCTCCTGCGGATGTTCTTCCTCCTGGGCTGCTGCAGGAAGGGAGACTCGGAGGTGGAAACCCAGGATGACCACTACAGGACCGCTGCTGCAAGCGAGACCAAGCCCAAGAAAGCAAAGGGCTCCTCCTTCAAGAAGGTGTTTGGTAAAGGAGGAAAGAAGAATCCTGGAGGAAAGGACCTGGACACAGAGCTGCCTACTCTGGGTACCATCACTGGGCCAGGCCCACAGCGAGCGCTGGGTACCCCCATGGCCACCACACCTGACATATCCAAGAGGGCCTCCAAGAAGCGCAAGCCGAAAGTCCCTCAAATACCAGCGGACTGGAGACTACCTGGTGTTCCTGAACCGACCGACAGCAGCAGGGGCAAACTGACCGTCACACCAGGTCCAGGACCCTCCCACGTCAGACAGCCTCCCAAGAGCACCCCAACACCAGGGTCATCTGACAGTCTGCCTGACCAGAGACAGAACAGCAAGGACAAGAAGAAGAAGTCCCCCAGCAAAAGAACCACTGCAGAGGCAACTGAGCCTAGGACAACAAAGGACTCCTTCTTCAGCAAGGTGTTTAGAAGGGTGGCAAAGAAGCATCCAGGAGGACAGGATGACCCTGTCATAAAGCTGGAAACCCCCATGCCCAAACCAGGAACCTCCAGGGGCACTTCACCCCCAGGACCCTCCAGGGGCACTTCACCCCCAGGAACCTCCAGGGGCACTTCACCCCCAGGACCCTCCAGGGGCACTTCACCCCCAGGACCCTCCAGGGGCACTTCACCCCCAGGACCCTCCCACCATACCCCAGCTTCAGGACCCTCAGAGACCCCTGGCAAAAAGAAAAAGGCCAAAAGGTGTGATCTGGTTAAGATCCACAGCACCCCCACTCCAGGACCCTTCGAAAGTACCCCAGCTCCAGAACCCTCCTCCCACCAAAAGCTTACCAGCAGCAGTGCCTTGACTGTTCCAGAGACCACTGGGAAAAAGAAAAAGGCCAAAAGGTGTGATCTGGTTAAGATCCACATTATCCCCAGTCCAGAACCCTTGGGCAGTACCCCAGCCCCGGAACCCGAAACCCAGAACAGCAGCAGTTTTTTGGCTGTTCCAAAAGACCCTGTCAGGCAGAGAAAGCCAAGATCTGATGTTGTGATCGACATGGAGAGCCCCAAACCTGTCAGGAGAAGGAGACCCAGGACGCACCCACCTGTGTCCAAAGCCTACCTCGTCTTCATGTGTGTTTACCTGCTCGCCTTGTTTTCGTTCATTCTTTTCATTACCATCTATTCTTACAACCGCCTGAAACATTAACATCACATAAAACACCTGGAAGAAAGAAGGAGGAGGCAATAAGTGCTGGAGGAAAGAGGGAGGCCATAAGTCCTGAAGGAAAGAAGGAGGAGGCAATAAGTCCTGAAGGACAGAAGGAGGAGGCAATAAGTCCTGGAGGAAAGAAGGAGGAGGCAATAAGTCCTGGTGGAAAGAAGGAGGGCAAGATGTCCTGAAGGAAAGAAGGAAGAGGCAATGAGTCCTGGAGGAAAGAAGGAGGGCAAGATGTCCTGAAGGAAAGAAGGAGGAGGCAATAAGTGCTGGAGGAAAAAGGGAGGCCATAAGTCCTGAAGGAAAGAAGGAGGAGGCAGTAAGTCCTGGAGGAAAGAAGGAGGAGGCAATAAGTCCTGGAGGAAAGAAGGAGGAGGCAATAAGTCCTGGTGGAAAGAAGGAGGGCAAGATGTCCAGAAGGAAAGAAGGAGGAGGCAATAAGTCCTGGAGGAAAGAAGGAGGAGGCAATAAGTCCCGGTGGAAAGAAGGAGGGCAAGATGTCCTGAAGGAAAGAAGGAGGAGGCAATAAGTCCTGAAGGAAAGAAGGAGGAGGCAATAAGTCCTAGAGGAAAGAAGGAGGCAATAAGTCCTGGAGGAAAGAGGGAGGCCATAAGTCCTGAAGGAAAGAAGGAGGAGGCAATAAGTCCTGGAGGAAAGAAGGAGGAGGCAATAAGTCCTGGAGGAAAGAAGGAGGAGGCAATAAGTCCCGGTGGAAAGAAGGAGGGCAAGATGTCCTGAAGGAAAGAAGGAGGGCAAGATGTCCTGAAGGAAAGAAGGAGGAGGCAATAAGTCCTGGAGGAAAGAAGGAGGAGGCAATAAGTGCTGGAGGAAAGAGGGAGGCCATAAGTCCTGGAGGAAAGAGGGAGGCCATAAGTCCTGAAGGAAAGAAGGAGGGCAAGATGTCCTGAAGGAAAGAAGGAGGAGGCAATAAGTCCTGGAGGAAAGAAGGAGGAGGCAATAAGTCCCGGTGGAAAGAAGGAGGGCAAGATGTCCTGAAGGAAAGAAGGAGGGCAAGATGTCCTGAAGGAAAGAAGGAGGAGGCAATAAGTCCTGGAGGAAAGAAGGAGGAGGCAATAAGTCCTGGTGGAAAGAAGGAGGGCAATAAGTCCTGAAGGAAAGAAGGAGGCAATAAGTCCTAGAGGAAAGAAGGAGGCAATAAGTCCTGGAGGAAAGAAGGAGGGGGCCATAAGTCCTGGAGGAAAGAAGGAGGCAATAAGTCCTGGAGGAAAGAAGGAGGGGGCCATAAGTCCTGGAGGAAAGAAGGAGGAGGCCATAAGTCCTGGAGGAATGAAGGAGGAGGCAATAAGTCCTGGAGGAAAGAAGGAGGAGGCCATAAGTCCTGGAGGAAAGAAGGAAGAGGCCATAAGTCCTGGAGGAAAGAAGGAGGCAATAAGTCCTGGAGGAAAGAAGGAGGGGGCCATAAGTCCTGGAGGAAAGAAGGAGAAGGCAATAAGTCCTGGAGGAAAGAAGGAGGGGGCCACAAGTCCTGGAAGAAGGAAGGAGGAGGCAATTTGTCCTGGAGGAAAGAGGGAGGGGGCAATAAGTCCTGGAGGAAACAAGGAGGCAATAAGTCCCGGTGGAAAGAAGGAGGGCAAGATGTCCTGGAGAAAAGAAGGAGAGGGCAATAAGTCCTGGAGGAAAGAAGGAGAAGGCAATAAGTCCTGGAGGAAAGAAGGAGGAGGCCATAAGTCCTGGAGGAATGAAGGAGGAGGCAATAAGTCCTGGAGGAAAGAAGGAGGAGGCAATAAGTCCTGGAGAAAAGAAGGAGAGGGCAATAAGTCCTGGAGGAAAGAAGGAGAAGGCAATAAGTCCTGGAGGAAAGAAGGAGGAGGCCATAAGTCCTGGAGGAATGAAGGAGGAGGCAATAAGTCCTGGAGGAAAGAAGGAGGAGGCCATAAGTCCTGGAAGAAAGAAGGAGGAGGCCATAAATCCTGGAAGAAAGAAGGAGGAGGCCATAAGTCCTGGAGGAATGAAGGAGGAGGCAATAAGTCCTGGAGGAAAGAAGGAGGAGGCAATAAGTCCTGGAGGAAAGAAGGAGGAGGCCATAAGTCCTGGAGGAAAGAAGGAGGCAAGAATTTCTGGAGGAAAGAAGGAGGAGGCCATAAGTCCTGGAGGAATGAAGGAGGAGGCAATAAGTCCTGGAGGAAAGAAGGAGGAGGCAATAAGTCCTGGAGGAAAGAAGGAGGAGGCAATAAGTCCTGGTGGAAAGAAGGAGGGCAATAAGTCCTGAAGGAAAGAAGGAGGCAATAAGTCCTAGAGGAAAGAAGGAGGCAATAAGTCCTGGAGGAAAGAAGGAGGGGGCCATAAGTCCTGGAGGAAAGAAGGAGGCAATAAGTCCTTTAGGAAAGAAGGAGGGGGCCATAAGTCCTGGAGGAAAGAAGGAGGAGGCCATAAGTCCTGGAGGAATGAAGGAGGAGGCAATAAGTCCTGGAGGAAAGAAGGAGGAGGCCATAAGTCCTGAAGGGAAGAAGGAGGAGGCCATAAGTCCTGGAGGAAAGAAGGAGGCAATAAGTCCTGGAGGAAAGAAGGAGGGGGCCATAAGTCCTGGAGGAAAGAAGGAGAAGGCAATAAGTCCTGGAGGAAAGAAGGAGGGGGCCACAAGTCCTGGAAGAAGGAAGGAGGAGGCAATTTGTCCTGGAGGAAAGAGGGAGGGGGCAATAAGTCCTGGAGGAAACAAGGAGGCAATAAGTCCCGGTGGAAAGAAGGAGGGCAAGATGTCCTGGAGGAATGAAGGAGGAGGCAATAAGTCCTGGAGGAAAGAAGGAGGAGGCCATAAGTCCTGGAAGAAAGAAGGAGGAGGCCATAAATCCTGGAAGAAAGAAGGAGGAGGCCATAAGTCCTGGAGGAATGAAGGAGGAGGCAATAAGTCCTGGAGGAAAGAAGGAGGAGGCAATAAGTCCTGGAGGAAAGAAGGAGGAGGCCATAAGTCCTGGAGGAAAGAAGGAGGCAAGAATTTCTGGAGGAAAGAAGGAGGAGGCCATAAGTCCTGGAGGAAAGAAGGAGGGGGCCATAAGTCCTGGAGGAAAGAATGAGGAGGTAATAAGTCCTGGAGGAAAGAAGGAGGGGGGCATAAGTCCTGGATGAAAAGAAGGAGGCAAGAATTCCTGGAGGAAAGAAGGAGGGGGCCATAAGTCCTGAAGGAAAGATGGAGGAGGCAATAAGTCCTGGAGGAAAGAAGGAGGGGGCCATAAGTCCTGAAGGAAAGAAGGAGGAGGCAATAAGTCCTGGGGGAAAGAAGGAGGCAATAAGTCCTGGAGGAAAGAAGGAGGAGACAATAAGTCCTGGAGAAAAGAAGGAGGAGGCAATAAGTCCTGGAGGAAAGAAGGAGGCAATAAGTCCTAGAGGAAAGAAGGAGGCAATAAGTCCTGGAGGAAAGAAGGAGGGGGCCATAAGTCCTGGAGGAAAGAAGGAGGCAATAAGTCCTGGAGGAAAGAAGGAGGGGGCCATAAGTCCTGGAGGAAAGAAGGAGGAGGCCATAAGTCCTGGAGGAATGAAGGAGGAGGCAATAAGTCCTGGAGGAAAGAAGGAGGAGGCCATAAGTCCTGGAGGAAAGAAGGAGGAGGCCATAAGTCCTGGAGGAAAGAAGGAGGCAATAAGTCCTGGAGGAAAGAAGGAGGGGGCCATAAGTCCTGGAGGAAAGAAGGAGAAGGCAATAAGTCCTGGAGGAAAGAAGGAGGGGGCCACAAGTCCTGGAAGAAGGAAGGAGGAGGCAATTTGTCCTGGAGGAAAGAGGGAGGGGGCAATAAGTCCTGGAGGAAACAAGGAGGCAATAAGTCCCGGTTGAAAGAAGGAGGGCAAGATGTCCTGGAGAAAAGAAGGAGAGGGCAATAAGTCCTGGAGGAAAGAAGGAGAAGGCAATAAGTCCTGGAGGAAAGAAGGAGGAGGCCATAAGTCCTGGAGGAATGAAGGAGGAGGCAATAAGTCCTGGAGGAAAGAAGGAGGAGGCAATAAGTCCTGGAGAAAAGAAGGAGAGGGCAATAAGTCCTGGAGGAAAGAAGGAGAAGGCAATAAGTCCTGGAGGAAAGAAGGAGGAGGCCATAAGTCCTGGAGGAATGAAGGAGGAGGCAATAAGTCCTGGAGGAAAGAAGGAGGAGGCCATAAGTCCTGGAAGAAAGAAGGAGGAGGCCATAAATCCTGGAAGAAAGAAGGAGGAGGCCATAAGTCCTGGAGGAATGAAGGAGGAGGCAATAAGTCCTGGAGGAAAGAAGGAGGAGGCAATAAGTCCTGGAGGAAAGAAGGAGGAGGCCATAAGTCCTGGAGGAAAGAAGGAGGCAAGAATTTCTGGAGGAAAGAAGGAGGAGGCCATAAGTCCTGGAGGAATGAAGGAGGAGGCAATAAGTCCTGGAGGAAAGAAGGAGGAGGCAATAAGTCCTGGAGAAAAGAAGGAGAGGGCAATAAGTCCTGGAGGAGAGAAGGAGAAGGCAATAAGTCCTGGAGGAAAGAAGGAGGAGGCCATAAGTCCTGGAGGAATGAAGGAGGAGGCAATAAGTCCTGGAGGAAAGAAGGAGGAGGCCATAAGTCCTGGAAGAAAGAAGGAGGAGGCCATAAATCCTGGAAGAAAGAAGGAGGAGGCCATAAGTCCTGGAGGAATGAAGGAGGAGGCAATAAGTCCTGGAGGAAAGAAGGAGGAGGCAATAAGTCCTGGAGGAAAGAAGGAGGAGGCCATAAGTCCTGGAGGAAAGAAGGAGGCAAGAATTTCTGGAGGAAAGAAGGAGGAGGCCATAAGTCCTGGAGGAAAGAAGGAGGGGGCCATAAGTCCTGGAGGAAAGAATGAGGAGGTAATAAGTCCTGGAGGAAAGAAGGAGGGGGGCATAAGTCCTGGATGAAAAGAAGGAGGCAAGAATTCCTGGAGGAAAGAAGGAGGGGGCCATAAGTCCTGAAGGAAAGATGGAGGAGGCAATAAGTCCTGGAGGAAAGAAGGAGGGGGCCATAAGTCCTGAAGGAAAGAAGGAGGAGGCAATAAGTCCTGGGGGAAAGAAGGAGGCAATAAGTCCTGGAGGAAAGAAGGAGGAGACAATAAGTCCTGGAGGAAAGAAGGAGGAGGCAATAAGTCCTGGAGGAAAGAAGGAGGAGGCAATAAGTCCTGGAGGAAAGAAGATGGGAGGGAATCCTCTAGGAAAGAAGAAGTGGGGGCTACTGCCCACAAGGAATGGGCTAAGGTTCCTCAGGAACACTTCCAGAAGCAACAAAAGTTTAAATGGTTCGTTTGATTGAACTTCGATTGCAACTGGACATGTCCCACAGGTTCACTAAATGGAGGAGAAACTGACACTAGTCAGATCAACAGCAGCTTTAAAAACAGCTTAAAAAGGTTTGAGTAATGCTCAACTACCTGCTGCTCATTGCTCTTATGTCAATTTAGCTGTGATCATGTGCTGTTAGCATATGTGTTGCGTTGGGCTGAGCTAACATTCTTATTTTATCAGAAATCAAATCGAACTCCTCTGAACAAAGTGTTCGAATGTGCTGCACTTTATCCAGTCAAACCAGACTAATGACACTGTTTGTAATGAAACCTGCAGCTGATCAGTGTTATTTGAGCACTGATCATATCCTCGATATGCTTATAAAAGCATACTGTGCATCACAATAAGAAAATTTACCACCATAATAGTATAAAATAGTGTCATATTGCCCAGCAGTTCTACCTGAAAGGTTAGGGTTAAGTGCAGGGTTACATTCAACAGACAGGTGAGCATCTATGGTGCATCTATAATGGACCATCCTCCCCAAAAAAGTGTTACTGTTTCTTAACAGTTACATTATTGAATACTTACATTATTAAACAGTTATTATATTACATTACATGCAGTGTTGTAGTCAAAACCACTAGAGCCGAGTCTGAGTCAAGACCAAAACCAGGGTCCAAGAGACCAAGACTTTTAGGGAGTCTGAGTCAAAACTGAGTCCAGGAATGACGGAGATTGAGACTAGGCCGACATTAGATTAAGTTTTTTTTAATAAGAAAATTGAAGTAAAGTAATGGAAGGAAAACAAAGGCCGAAAGCTTAGGCCGCACCACAGGGGTCTATAGTGCACTACTGAAGCATTTCAGTAATATCAGCTCTATTAAAGGAGCGTCTCTGTGCTCTACTGAGCATTAACATGAGCTTCATGGAGGAAAATATGAGGAGTCGTTGTCTAGAAGTTTTGTAAAGCTGCAGAAAGTCAGACTTCAGAGGCGTGTGATCAATAAGCTTTATTAATAAAATTAAACAATAAAATTCACACTTTCTGGATGGCGAGAATGATCTGGACAGGGTTTTTTTGTCAGATAATTGGGTGAAAATGTAAGGAGTAGAAGTAAAAAGTCGGCTGAAAAATAAATAATTACTCCAGTAAAGTTTCGATACTATAGGGTATCCAGGAGGGTGACCAGTTTCATCCTGAATTTGATTTATAATGCATTAATTGCGTGATAAAGTAGCTACAGACTGCTTTCATTGCCCACGTGTTCTCCTGAGACTGTAAATGTCCTAGTTTAGCCATCAGCCAGTGAAGCACTCTCTCTCTCAATGACATAAGATTTATGAAACAGTTCATTCCCAAGATCTGCTGCTTTAATATATCATCAAATTAATATTTAATGAAGTTTATTCAACATGCATGAGACACTGAAACAGGACGTATGGTCATTTACACTGAAACGATGTTATAATAACGGCACGCCGCAGTCGAACAGTGACATGTGGGCTGCATATCATGTTCATTCATTACCACCAGTATGTTCTCTCATTATGCCCTCCGAGGACAGAGGAGGTTAAAGACATACATCACTGTGTTGTGTTTGTAGGAAGAGTGTTGAGATGCCATAAACAGCACTGTAAAGAACTAATTTTAGTAGATGAGCTGCTGCTGCTGGATTTTATATGAAATATTGTGTATTGATGTTTAGTCTGTGGCTCTGCCCCTCAATCTGTTTGCTGTTTATTTCCATCTGCAGGTCAGAGCGCCCTGTATCACGAGGGGAAGTCTTCCTATTCTCAGACTCCTGACCATGGAGGGATGTGGTGATGATGGGATTTGAACTTATGATCTCCTGACTCTCTTTACAAGCGGGCAGTAAGACAGTCGCTCCACTCTAGAGCTGTGAAGCCGTGTACATTCCTGAGTCTGAGAAAGAAGGGAAGGTAAATTTACTCAGAGCTGTGTTTGTATGTAGTGTAATTTCACAAATCTAGACCGGCCCTACAGTCTAACTGCTGCTCATCAAGGTCAAATCCCAGGAAGGCCTCCGCACTTCATTGTCAAAAGCCTTCCAGTCTGGGGATGTCATGTGATAGGGGGAGTTCTAACTTGCAGATGTGAATAAGTATTAAACAAATTGAGGGGAGGAGCTACAAACTAAACATCTTACACAATATTCGTTTCAACTGCAGCTCATTTACTACTAATAATTAATAAATATTATATATATAAATATATCTTTTTTTTAATATACATTTTAAAAAATATTTTTAATCAACACATGTACAAACCCACTCAGGAGCCCTCGCCCACCTGGAACCCACCTCGGTAACTGGGTGAAGTGTCAGCCTGTGTCCCGAAGAACAGGTTAATCGGTTACCCTACATGTCAGAGGGGGCGTATGCATGGGTTGGGTAATTGGGGGTCCAAATAAGGGGGAAAAAGGGTATATAACAACAATGTAAATAATACATTTAAAAAACTTCCTAACAAGCACTTTTCAAACGAGCTGAGAAGCGGGAAACCTGCAGATAATGAGGGTGGGTGTGTTCTTTAAGGTAAACTCTATGTGGTCGCTGTTGCTCTGCCCTTTACAACACCATCAGTGTTTCATCTGGCAGATGTATGCTGAAACTGATGGCTAAACTTGCTGGCCTTCCATAATCACAAGGCCGCTGGCAAGCGTTCCTAGAGTTCTCTCTCTCAGAACAAGCATTCCAGCTTTGTTCGTTCATGGAATTCCATTATTCCATTTGTGTCTCAGTTATTTATTTAGTTTTTTTTATTTATTTCTGTGAAAGAATTCAGAAAGAGAAGCTCAGACAAACAGAGAAGCAATAAAAATAAATAAAATATATATTTTACTCGAGAAAATAGAAGATAGAAGAAGGAATTATAAATAAATAGATGAGGGATGAAAAAAGAAAAAGATATTGAACGATGGAGAGAAAGAATCCGAGAGGCTGAAAGAAAAACAGAGGATAATTAGAGAGACGGATGGAGGAAGACAAGAGCACAAGACGAATAGAGAGAGAGACAGAGAGAGATCCATTAGGCTGAAATGTCTCTCTGTTGCGTCATGTTGCACTGGTGTGTGTGTGAGTGTGTGTGTGTGTGAGTGTGTGTGAGTGTGTGAGTGTGTGTGAGTGTGTGTGAGTGTGTGTGTCATGAAGTCAAACTGCAGCAAAGTCTCTAATTAACCAGTTTTAATCTACTCTGCATTCATGAATACTCCAGCTAATCTGATCATAAACATATATCTAAGTTCAAATTCTACAGTCTCTCATTAGGGTGAATATTAATAACTCTAAATGTAGGTATTGTGATATACACTGAGGAGGTGGAGCTACAGTCTCTCATTAGGGTGAATATTAATAACACTCTAAATGTAGGTATTGTGATATACACTGAGGAGGAGGAGCTACAGTCTCTCATTAGGGTGAATAATAATTAATAATTCTCTAATTGTAGGTATTGTGATATACACTGAGAAGGCGGAGCTACAGTCTCTCATTAGGGTGAATAATAATTAATAATTCTCTAAATGTAGGTATTGTGATATACACTGAGAAGGCGGAGCTACAGTCTCTCATTAGAGTGAATAATAACTAATAATGCTCTAAATGTAGGTATTGTGATATACACTGAGGAGGAGGAGCTACAGTCTCTCATTAGGGTGAATAATAATTAATAATTCTCTAAATGTAGGTATTGTGATATATACTGAGAAGGCGGAGTTACAGTCTCTCATTAGGGTGAATAATAATTAATAATTCTCTAAATGTAGGTATTGTGATATACACTGAGGAGGAGGAGCTACAGTCTCTCATTAGGGTGAATAATAATTAATAATTCTCTAAATGTAGGTATTGTGATATACACTGAGGAGGAGCTACAGTCTCTCATTAGGGTGAATATTAATAACGCTCTAAATGTAGGTATTGTGATATACACTGAGGAGGCGGAGCTACAGTCTCTCATTAGGGTGAATATTAATAACGCTCTAAATGTAGGTATTGTGATATACACTGAGGAGGAGGAGCTACAGTCTCTCATTAGGGTGAATATTAATAATGCTCTAAATGTAGGTATTGTGATATACACTGAGGAGGCGGAGCTATAGTCTCTCATTAGGGTGAATATTAATAACACTCTAAATGTAGGTATTGTGATATACACTGAGGAGGCGGAGCTACAGTCTCTCATTAGGGTGAATAATAATTAATAACGCTCTAAATGTAGGTATTGTGATATACACTGAGAAGGCGGAGCTACAGTCTCTCATTAGGGTGAACATTATGATACAGTTTTTAGTTTAAGGATTAATAAAGTTGTTGTTTCTGGTTTTTTAAATTGGGATAGTTTAAAATAGCGCCACACAGCTGCTGTCCCTGAGAGGCCTTTAGGCGAGAGCCTTTCACCATTAATAACCACAGTAATGAAGATGTCACAACACACTCAGAGCAGCCTGTCATCGGGCCTGCTTTCCACAGAGAAGACATTTTTAATTTCACCCTGCTGTGTACACACACACACACACACACACACACACACATGTACGTAGAAATATACAATGTCATGCAAAAGTTTGGGCACTCCTGGTCCCTTGATATTGTAAGCGTAAATAAGTCAAATATTCTGCACATTCTAAAGCATCATTACAGTTTATTTATATTATTATTTATTTATTTTGAATATGGAATAAAACATTACACTCAGATGAAAATAAGGTATTTTTATATCTTTTAAACTCTGTAAATAAACAGAAACTGTGTTTAAATATTGCAGAAAAAACTATGTACCTCTCTTTCCTGTAGAGAATTTGTTCACTTATACTCTGAACACCCACATTCCTGTGTCATTCGACCAAGGGTGCTCAATACTGCCATAAGAACCAATATCTTGCCCCGCCCATTTAGTCTGCAACAGTCTAACCCTGCTTATTCACCCTTCAGTAGTTTAGCCACACCAATTCAGCCTAAAGCAGATTATCACAATACTGACTATACACCATATGTCCAAATGTTTGTGGACACCCCTTTTAATGAGTGCATTCAGCTGCTTTAAGATGCACTCATTGCTGACACAGATGTGCAAATGCACACACACACACAGCTTGTCTAGTCCCTGTAGAGAAGAAGTCCTGCCAATAGAATAGGACTCTCTGGAGCAGATTAATCAACATCATGACCCTATTGACACCATGCTGCCTAATGCCAGGCGTGGGCTAGAGGGGTATAATAAAGCCCCCCAGCATTGAGGAGCTGTGGAGCAGTGGAGGAACTGTGTTCTCTGGAATGATGGTGGAGGAGCTCCATCCAGTACTTCTGATTGATTGAAGTGAGTTGGGGATGATGAGGTGGGGTGGTGATCAATCATCCAACATCCTGACCTCACTAACACACTTGTTGCCAAATGCAATCAAATCTTCACAACAATGCTATGCTCCTCCAGAATCTAGTAGATTCTTCCCTTCTTCTCTGGACAGTAGAGACAGTTACTCCAACATAAGCAGGATCAACTCTTTTTAATATCCTTGATTTTAGAAGAAATGGAGTGTCCCAATACTTTTGTCCATATAGTGTATATATTGTAATAACAGGCTGTTTAATATATAAGTGGATAAAGAGGTTGTGTAAAAATGAAAATGACTGGTTTTGCTACTTAAACCCACGCAGAAGGTCTCAGTGGTCTTCAGAGAAATAATGAGTACAGCAGAAGCGTGGAATGAGGACGGCCTTTCTTCCACACTTGCAATCATTTCATGAGCTGTAAACACGTCCGCTTGTTGGCTCAGCTTCACCTCCGCCGCATCAAAACAAAGTAATGGATTTCCTCCAACAAAACCTTTCCCATTTTTTCAAACCAAAGCGCAGATCAGATCCGTCTGCAGGCAGAAATGAAAAAAGGCCGGTAAGAGAATGGCCTCAGAACATGAAGTCGGCGTGGTTTATCTAGTGGCTGATGGGCCTCGGATAAGCGAGGGGCTTACGCTCAACTCCACCAATGTTCAATGAAGCAAAACTGTGCCTTAATCTTAAAAGAGACACCTTTTCCCCAAAAACGTCAAAGTTATCTCTGCAGTGGATTTTCAATACTGCTGGCTTTTGTGTCGGAGTATTGTGGACAGGACCTTTTCACTCAGCTCGGCGTTCGAGAGCCTTCTATTCTCATCCGGGAGGGAAAACTTTTCCTTACTGGTGAAGTATCTTAACTGGGGATGTA
Organism: Salminus brasiliensis; assembly: GCF_030463535.1. Taxonomy (NCBI): domain Eukaryota; kingdom Metazoa; phylum Chordata; class Actinopteri; order Characiformes; family Bryconidae; genus Salminus; species Salminus brasiliensis. Next base: position 2,027,593 of record NC_132887.1, read on the forward strand.
TGCTGAGATTAATTAGGAGAGGGAGCGGAGCTCGGGGCGGCTGAGGTGTCCACGTGGCTGTGATTTCTGAGGCTGTTAAATTGAATCCTGTCAGCTTTACGGCGCTCTAGTCCCCTCAATCACTCTTGATGGACTGCGTACGAGAAAGAATGATGGCATGAGGAACAGAGAAAGAGTAAGAAGGAGAAAACCTGCATTTACTGCATATATATATATATATATATATATATATATATATATATATATATGTGTGTGTGTGTATATCCATACATTTCAAGTAGGAAAGATTTGACTCATCTGTCGAGAAAAGTTATAATTAAACTATTTAAACCATTTAAACCAGTAACAGAGTTTCTATTTTCTACCATTTTGATGTCTCATCTCCATGTGCTGACCTCAAGCCAGATTCCACACGGCTTGTCTAAAAGACCGAATTTTATGGATTTTCAACACTTTATTGTTTATTAAAAATGTTATTAATAAGTCAAAACTTCTGGACATTCACATTTGTTTTTAGTTATTTATTCAACATAATAAATAACAAATTAAGTTAAAAAAGCATTTTTAGGTTTTTTAAATTCAGTAAATAAACTGAAACTATGTTTAAATTTTGCAGAAAAACTATATCTGTAAGTTTTCTGTACATTCACTCAGTATCACTGATAATAATCTGACCAATAATTAATATTCTGTTAATTATTAATTAATTTATCCTCAACTTTTAATTGCAAAATAATAGGATTAGAAGTTTGACATATCTCACTGCCTTCCACATGCTTCCCACTAGAGGAAGTGACATGACTGAGTGCAGGTCACATGTGTTTACTATTAGGAAAAGTTATATATTTTTAATTAGTTTGCAAATTTTATGCAGTTTTCTATCAAAAAACATCAAAGCAAAGTTGACAAGACCACTGTGACAGACATCTAATATATGTTTTAATGACTGAAATTACATATTCTACAGAAAATAGACATACAATTTCTAACTTTATAAATGTTAATAGAATAAATTCAATAAATTCACTGAAATTAGAATTTCTTCAAATTATTTCATGCACAATTTGGGTTGAATGTCTGATTTAGAAGGTGAAGACAGTTGATAAGGTGTGGCTGGAAGTCATTTAGTTAAATAAATAATGCCTAAAATATACATCACACATTTTATCAGTGATCAGAAATCAGAAATTTTATCAGTATCAGAAAACCATTCAATGGGTAAAGAAGCTTTACATCAAACGATGGTTCATTAGACCTTCACAAGGTTCTTCACTCTCACATCTCTATCAGTAACATCAGACGGTGGAACCAAGAGTGGTTCTTCTATGGTATTCCTCAAAGAACCATTTGAAGTACCTTTACTTTTAGAGTGTACTACAGTATAGAAGCCTTGGTAATATACAAGGCTGGTCAAAAGTTTGGGCATATCGAGAGTGGCTCAGCATAGTAAGACGCTGGCACTTTGGCCTGAGGATCCCAATTGGCTATGCTTTCTGCTCATGGTGCTCCAACCCATGGCCCGCTACTGCCCCCAAAGATGGACATGATGATGTAGTGACTGTAATAAAGGTCTAAAAACATATTTCTTATTTTTTTATTTATTAATTTTGTACCCAGATTTCTACATAATTTAGCTGAGCCAATAAACCCACTGACTCGCTAGGACTCAGTGCCAATACAGCATCACTAGGCAGCCAACCCACCCAGAGGAAAGCACCGGTTCCCCAGCTCTGATACATCAGCTAACAGACGCCTGTCCCGGCCAGCATTACTATGGAATTGATGAGGGATTCACTAATTTACGGATTTACTGACTGAGAGACAATTCCAGCTCAACATTTACCATTTAAACCCTCCCCTCCTTCACTTCCCAGCAGAGCGCCCCACTCAGTGTAGCCCATGCAGATCATGCGCTGTCTTCAGGGCAGCAGATCTCTAGTGGGGGCTCTGCTAAATTAATAAACACATATACACATTCATGCTGGCTTTGTGAGGAGATACTCCGCTGCTGTAAACCTCTCAGAAGACACTCAGTAATTGAAATGGGTGTCTGGAACATGAGCTGGTAGTGATACAATAGTGATTTGGGTGTTTTTAAAAAGGCCTAAGCTTTAGAGCTGCAGAGAATTTAAATTACACACAAAAACAAGATCCCAGCAGTGACTTATATCCCAGCGTAATCCAAAAGGGAGAGAGATCTGAGGAATGCTGATCTCACAGCAAGAAAAAGTAAAAAAAAAATAAAAAAAAAACAAGCACACAAATAGAGACGACAGCATCCTCTGGCTTATTAGAATAAATTTGGGCACTGCCACAGGTTCTGCTAATAAAAGCTGCTCTTCTAAAGGTTACATGAGTCTCTGCTGATGAGTAACAGCATAACTCCAGAAGAGCAGAACTCTAAAAACACACAGTGTTCGTTTCTTCTCCTTCTGCACAACTGCTGAGACACATTTCCCAAAACATACTTGTTGACAAAAGGGGTGAAAACGGCCAGATGTGGTTTAACAAGCCTATTTACCACCCTGTTATTTTACTTCCGAACAAAATACCCCACACTTATTTTCCTTTCATAAAAAAAGATAACCTCTGTTCTGAGTGGCTAGTTCAGTCGGCTTTGTGTGCAGTTAGCTGGCTGAAGAGATTCTGGTAGGGTTTAGTAGGGTCTTAGTATTGTAGTAGGTCCAGTAGAGTTAGCTTTTAACTTAGCACCCAGTTAGCAGACACTTGCTTCACCGGCTCTCCTCTTGGCTAATGCTAGCAGATATATGATCCACACGCTCATTCTGACAGACTGCAATACACTACAGGAAGCATAGGGGGCGCTCTATAATGCGCTATAATGTTCATATGATCCACACGCTCATTCTGACAGACTGTAATACACTACAGGAAGCGTAGGGGGCACTCTAAAATGCGCTATAATGTTCATATGATCCACACGCTTATTCTGACAGACTGTAATACACTACAGGAAGCGTAGGGGGCACTCTATAATGCGCTATAATGTTCATATGATCCACACGCTCATTCTGACAGACTGTAATACACTACATGAAGCGTAGGGGGCGCTCTATAGTGCTCTATAATGTTCATACGATCCTCATGCTCATTCTGACAGACTATGATTGTGTTTAGCCTTTTAGCGTTGTTTTTATCCTTGAAAGGCTTTTGCTAGTTGAACCTTTATTGGTGTAGAGTGATGGGAATCAAACCCCAGTCTGTCATGGGGAGGGCAATGCTGTTACAAACTATGCTATACCGACCCACACCAGCCTGCAGTCTTCAGGCTGTTAAATGCCATTGAGTGAATGACTTACAGGCCGGGTCCATAAGGTTCTCTCACTGAGTTAGACTCACCGGGCCTGCACTCCTGTTATTACATGACAAACTAACCTACAACTGATCGGGGAAATGTTGTTAAATGAACGTGCCCTAACAGCCTGTGATCAATAATGCTGTCTAATGATTGTAGAAGAGCCTGATGCGAGACCTGCTGTTATTGACTCTACTTCAGTGCGAATTCTAAGGGCCCTTCTCTATCACTCACTCTGCCAGCCGGAGTGATTTTACTTAAATAAACTCTCCAACGTAACCAAGTGCGAGGAGTAAAATGGGAAATTAATTGCAGAGAAATGAGGGCAGTCGCCGCCAAGAGTTTAATGGCTCTTTATTGCATTCTCTCTCTCTCTCTCTCTCTCTCTCTCTCTCTCTCTCTCTCTGTTCCCTGAGTAGGGGTGGAAAGCACAAAGTGCTAACCCTAGTCTTTTCTACAGTTTACTGTGATTTCTTTTTTCTTTTAGACACTCACTAAAAGCTAACTTTGCAAAAATAGGTTATGCAACAAAATTCAATAAAATAAATTAGTCATCAACATAAATTATAAAAAAAATATATAATATAATATAATGCATATATGATCCACACGCTTATTCTGACAGACAGCAAGGTCAGCGGATCGCTACAGACCTCCAAACGTCATGTGTCTTCAGATTAGCTGAAGAACAAAGAGCATAGAGAGCTTCAGGGAATGGGTTTCCACGGCCGAGCAGCTGCATCCAAGCCTTACATCACCAAGCGCAATGCAAAGTGTGGGATGCAGGGGTGTAAAGCTCACCACCACTGGACTCTAGAGCAGCGTAGACGTGTTCTCTGGAGTGACGAATCATGCTTCACCGTCTGGCAATCCGATTGACAAGTCTGGGTATGGCAGGTGCCAGGAGAACGGTACTCATCTGACTGTATTGTGCCGAGTGTAAAGTTTGGTGGAGGGGGGATCATGGTGTGGGGTTGTTTTTTTTAGGAATTGGGTTCGGCCCCTTAGTTCCAGTGAAAGGAACTCTTAATGCTGCAGCAAACCGAGAGAACTTTGGGGACGACCCCTTCCTGTTCCAACATGACTGCGCTCCAGTGCACAAAGCAAGATTCATAAACATCATGAATGAACAAGTTTGATGTAGAAGAACTGGACTGGCCTGCACAGAGTCTGGACCTCAACCTGACAGAACATATTTGGGAAGAATGAAATCGGTGGCTGTGAGCCAGGCCTTCTCGCCCAACATCAGTGTCTGACCTCACAAATGTGCTTCTGGAAGAACGGTCAGAAATTCCCATAAACACTAAACTCCTAAACCTTGTGGAAAGCCTTCCCAGAAGAGCTGAAGCTCTTATAGCTGCAAAGGGAGGCCAGATATTAAACCCTATGGATTAAGAATGGGACGTCACTCAAGCTCATATGGAACACTGATTATGGAATCTTCACTGGCTGTAAATCCCTGATAAAACTCAGTGTTAATTCAATGTATAAATCAATGTACATTATATACATATATGTATATATATATATATATATATATATATATATATACTTAATAAAGCAGATTAAAACATGTTTGTTTACCGTAATGTAAATATGCAGCAGTGTAACTATTACAGTAAGATATTTCATCCATAACAGGCGGCCCAGACTCTTACATCTTTTATTAACACAGTCCATCATGTTCTATAACAGCAGTAAAGCCGCTGGGCGCGTACAGAAGGACGTGGCGTGTGATGTGATGCTGCATATGAGAGCAGGCTCTAAAAAAAATGACATTCATTACATTGGTAAGCACCTCCCCAGGAGGAGGCACAGACGTCTGTAAAGCATGTGTTTAACTTAACTCATGCATTACTTTATCTTAACACATGCAAATACAATTCACCCCCCCCCCCACACACACACACACACACATGAGCTCCACACCAAACACCACCCAAACCCACACCCGCCAGAGTCAACATGAATAAATAACAATTTCTTCTCCTTTTGTGTTCACACTCTCTCTGCCATCCTGTCCAGAAACAAACCCTTGAAGTCTGGAGTTATTACCGTCCCCCTTCTATACTATTCACATGCAACTGTGTGACTGCATAATTAATTACACTCAGCTACATAATCAGCTCATTTGCATTCAATTTACATGCTGTTTACAGGTTTGAGTCCGCACTCTGCAGAAAACAAAACCCCTGGAACATCAACACTGGACAACGTTTGTTTTGTATTTACCAGCAACACAACAGCTTACAAACATTACATGGACTAAAGTATTGGGACACACCTCTTAACCACTGAATTCAGGTGTCTGATTCAGTCCCGTTCAGCCACAGCTGTATAAACTCCAGCCTCTAGTCCCGCAGTCTGCCTTTCTTCCATACATCAGTGAAAGAACGGGAGGTTCTGAAGAGCTCACTGAACTCCAGCGTGGTTCTGTATGTAATAGGAGACACCGCTGCACCAACAACAACAAGTCAGCTGGTGAAATTTAGACCTTCCCTCCTAGATCTTCCTCCATCAGCTGTGAGTGGTGTTATTATTGAACAGTGGAAGAGTTTAGGAGGAACAGCTCACAGAGAGCAGCTCAGCCACCGAGTGTCTGTCAGACCACGTAAAGTTACAGAGCGGGGTCAGGGCCGAGTGCTGAGCTCAGAGCAGAGTGCAGAGAAGCCTCCAACTGACTCAGTAACTGCAGAGCTCCAGACCTGCTGCTGCTGGTAGAGTTGAAAAGGGGGGCAGCTCCATATTAATAATGCCTATGGTAGGTGTCATTTGTAATTGTCCCAATATTTTTGTCCAGGTAGCATACATTGGGTATGGACAGATTTGAGTCTTGAGACTTATTTGCGTTTGTTTATCAGAAAGTTAGCTTCATAAATATGGCAAAACATTAAAATTGTGCTTTAATAGCAATTTTATATATTTGGGATAGAGGAGAAATCCATGACATTGTTTTCCATGTAATTACTGATTAATAACTTTAGGATATTGGACATTAGTATAGTAAAATGTCTGTTAGTATTAGAAGTTACTGAATAATAATCAGCTTTAAGATTAATAACTGAATAATACAACTGGGGTCAAGAGGTTAACCCCTTACCGCATCACTCATCACTAAGGTGTATAACTCTGTAACTACAGGGACTTCTGTACAAACTGGAGGGGCTATTCTGTGCTAATAGAAGTTTGTAATATCACCCGCCTGCAGGTCATAGGCTGTATAAGAGCTTAAACAATCGTGATTTCTGGTTCTAGTGTTTTATATGGCAACGTTTTATGAGCCTGATTTGAAAATTCAGATTTATGAATTAATTTGAACTTCATAATGAGGCTTAATCCAAACACAGGGTCATTGTGTGGGTCACAGTGATGACCTCTGGAGTAATAAGCTTGTGTTATTACTGTTGGCTGAATACCACAGCACCGGTGGGCCTGTGGGTCGTGTTTGTGAATGTGTGTGTGTGTGTGTGCTGTAATTCAGGCCATTCTGAGCGCTGAACTCTTCACCCGGGTGTTTTGTGCCAGAGGGATGGATTTTACACTCATGCAGATACAGGCGAAGATTAGACAGTCCAGTTTACACTTGCTAATGGGCTGAATGCCCTGTGCATGCAGAGGAGGCCTTGCTTCCCCATATTTTCTGCTTGTAATTGTCTTGCTCCTTGGCCCGTCCACATATCCCTGGATATTGTTGAAAACGTGTTTATTCGTATATCATCTCCAACAGCGTTTCTGAAAATCCCTCCGTCCACACGAGAACTCAACATGACCTTAACATGCTGGTGTGATCCCTCCCGCTCATGGTGTCCATATGTGGACACCCCTTCTAATGAATGTATATAGCTACTTCAAGTTGCACCTATTGCTGACAGAGATGTGCAAATGCACACACACAGCTTATCTAGTCCTTGTAGAGAAAGAAGTACTGCCAATAGAATAAGAATACTCTCTGGAGCAGATACACACCATTAACCTATTGGCTCCATGCTGCCTAATGCCAGGCGTGGGCTAGTAGAGGGGTATAATAAAGCCCCCCAGCATTGAGCTGTGGAGCAGTGGAAGAACTGTGGAATGATGGTGGTGGAGCTCCATCCAGTACTTTTGGAATAAGTTGAGGTGTCGGCATGATATAGTGGGGTGGTGATCTATTTTTAATATTCTTGATTTCATAAACAATAAGTGAGCAGTTGTCCCAATACTTTTGTCCATATAGTGAGGGGGCGCCCAAAGCATGATTTGTATTTACTGCAGTGATATAAAAGTGAATGACCCTTTTTACCTGTAGGGGGAGCCCAGAAGTATAAAAAGGAACCCCCCAGTTCTCACATAATTCTGCACTGTAGCTCAGAGGAGTCACAAGCCAAACTACAGAATCCTCTAAGCCTGCTCAGCTCCTCAGACAGGGTAAGTGTGGGTGGGGCAGCGGTTGTCTTGGTGGAAAGAGTGATCGGGGAAAAATGAGATGGAGAGGTCAGCGGTCGGTCAGTGCGGGTTCTGGTTGTTTTTAAGCAAAGCCAAAGGCTGCAGGCCTGCTTGAAGCTACAGCTGGACAGTCGGGCTGGAGCATGAAAAGATCTGTGTTTTAAGTCCAGCCAAACCCTCACGGGCTGCCGGGAACAAATAAACCCCTGCTGGGTGTGAAGGGCTTGTGTCATAGAAAACTGGACTTTCCTTGCTTTTGTAGAATATAAGGACTTTGGGTGTAGTGATGCACTGTTTGTGTTGGGAGGAGGTGGTTCTGCAGATCCCTGATAATGTTCTACACCGATTCATTTGGTTTCAAAAAATTAAGGAACTTTTTCCAACTGTTGCTGCACTGCTTTCAAATAGAATTAACCCCAAACATCAGAGGCGCTGTATTGGGAGAAAGGTAGGTCGATTCTAAGGACCTGTGACTGACAGGGGCCCTAAAAATGTATTAACTGAGTATTTTGGCAGAATTGTCAGAGCTGTGGGGCCCAGTGTAATATCTTTTCATGGGGCCCAAAATCCCTGGCAGTGCCATTGCCAAACATCCCAAACCCTACAGTTTATTAGACGCTTAAAAAAACAGCCCAGTTGTTTGAGTTTGGATGTGCCCGTCCCGTCTCTGCCCACTTTAAGCTGCTGTTGACTGGGTTTTGTCCACAAATTTTCGGATGTGTGAAATCCCATGCATTTTAATGAGATTCATCGCGACTGGCGACTTTTGTGTACACGACTTTCGAGCTAAAGCCGGGATATCTTCAAATGCACTATACTGACAAAAGTATTGGGACACCAACAGGAGCCTTTATGCAATCCTATTCTAAACCCATAGGCTTTATTAATATGGAGCTGGTCCCCCTTTGCTCTAAGCTCTACCAGCAGCAGCAGGTCTGGAGCTCTGCTGCAGTTACTGAGTCAGTTGGAGGCTTTTCTGCACTCTGCTCTGAGCTCAGCACTCGGCCCTGACCCCGCTCTGTACCTTTACGTGGTCCTAAACTCTCCACTGTTCAATAATAACACCACTCACAGCTGATGGAGGAAGATCTAGGAGGGAAGGTCTAAATTTCAACAGCTGACTTGTTGTTGTTGGTGCAGCGGTGTCTCCTATTACATACAGAACCACGCTGGAGTTCAGTGAGCTCTTCAGAACCTCCTGTTCTTTCACTGATGTGTGTAGTATGAGGCTCTAATAACATTAATATCCAGTATGAAGCTCTAATAACATTAATATCCAGTATGAGGCTCTAATAACATTAATATCCAGAATGAAGCTCTAATAACATTAATATCCAGAATGAAGCTCTAATAGCATTAATATCCAGTATGAAGCTCTAATGGCATTAATATCCAGTATGAGGCTCTAATAACATTAATATCCAGTATAAGGCTCTAATAACATTAATATCCAGTATGAAGTTCTAATAACATTAATATCCAGTATGAAGCTCTAATAACATTAATATCCAGTATGAAGCTCTAATAGCATTAATATCCAGTATGAAGCTCTAATAGCATTAATATCCAGTATGAGGCTCTAATAACATTAATATCCAGTATAAGGCTCTAATAACATTAATATCCAGTATGAAGTTCTAATAACATTAATATCCAGTATGAAGCTCTAATAACATTAATATCCAGTATGAAGCTCTAATAGCATTAATATCCAGTATGAAGCTCTAATAGCATTAATATCCAGTATGAAGCTCTAATGGCATTAATATCCAGTATGAGGCTCTAATAACATTAATATCCAGTATAAGGCTCTAATAACATTAATATCCAGTATGAAGTTCTAATAACATTAATATCCAGTATGAAGCTCTAATGGCATTAATATTCAGTATGAAGCTCTAATAACATTAATATCCAGTATGAAGCTCTAATAACATTAATATCCAGTATGAAGCTCTAATAACATTAATATCCAGTATGAGGTTCTAATAACATTAATATCCAGAGTAGTTGATCTAAATAATAAAAATTTGGACCTTGGTCTCTTCATGATTCCGCTGTATTTGTTGTTTGTTCATCCCTGAGCCCAATTTAAAGTCAGCTCTGATCAGATCAAAGTCCGCTCTGAGGAGGAAATCCAATCTGGCCCAGCAGATTCCTTTCAGCAGATCTGACCGTGTGTTAATGTGTCACAGCGGAGAGCGGAGTGGACGTTAGATGGGGCAGGAGAGAGGAAGGAAATGGGATTCCTTCACCCTGCCATGATCTCTGCTCTGGAAATTGAAATTTTAATCCCATTAAAGACAAAATTGTGTGGCCAGGTGCATCTGCTGCTCCTGACCGATATTGGGCAGTAAATGATGTGTCAGGCTGGGCTGCTGTACTGCAAACACTGAAATCACAGCAGATTAGCTATGAAGGACCTGAACCCACATCTTTCTCTTTTTGCTCCTGATCTTAAGACGATAGCTCAGTCCAAAATATAGCATGCACATTTTACCTCTCTTACCCCAGATGTAGTCCATCACCCCAGTCATGTGCAGAGTCTCAAGTCTTTATCTTTACTTCTACACTGGAGCTACGAGGCTCATGTAGCTGACAAGCAAGGGAAGCGTATACTCCACCAATTAGAGCCAATAGAGCTGCACCATATGTCCAGTTGCTGATACAGATGTGCAAATGCACACACACAGCTTGTCTAGTCCCTGTAAAGAAGAAGTACTGCCAATAGAATAGGACTCTCTGGAGCAGATCAACATCATGACCCTATTGGCTCCATGCTGCCTAATGCCAGGCGTGGGCTAGAGGGGTATAATAAAGCCCCCCAGCATTGAGGAGCTGTGGAGCAGTGGAGGAACTGTGTTCTCTGGAATGATAGATGGGTGCTCCATCCTGTACTTAGGGAGTTGGGGGTGGGGAGGGGTTATGATCATTATCCAACATCCTGACCTCACTAAGTCTCTTGTCGCTGTAGGCAATCAAATCCTCACAGCAATGCTCTTGCAAAATTTCTTCTCTGGACGGTAGAGACAGTTACTCCAACAAAAGCAGGATCAACCTTTAAAATACCCTTGATTTCAGAAGAAGCAATGAATGAACAGGTGTCCAAATACTTTTGTCCATGTAGCTCACAAGGCTAGTGGAAACTTATACCCCACCAATTAGCATGATGCTAACTTGTCTTGATGACTCGCTTCCATTTGTGTGTAGATTTGTTTTGGGGTTTTTTTGTGCTGCTTCTGAACACCACCCAAACCCAGCAAAGGAGTGTGTTATGCAATACAATAACCTCCATGTGGTCATTTGCATATGCAAATCACAGGAAAGGTAATTGATATTTATGCATAATTCTGCATCCATCATTGCTGCTCGCCTTTTCCTGCGAGAAGACTACATACATGATCAGATTACTGTCATGAAATCATTAACTTAATTTTAAACAGGAAAGCAGAATAATTACACTGACAGAGCAAACATACACACTCACAC